>NW_020956852.1:61246-76904 GCF_003031625.1 Empidonax traillii
AAAAACAGCAATAAAACAGAAAGTTCTCCCAATGGAAGAAAACTCACGATCTTCAGCTGGTGAGGATTTCGTGGTGAGTCGGGCCTGCAACCAACAGCTGAGCAGAGAGAGCAGTGAAAACTCCCCTCCGACAGGAAAAGACAAAGAAGAGACCAGGCAGTGTCTCCAGCTTGCCGCAGGCTCCCCTCCGGCTCCAGAGCTGAGTTCCAACCCCCAAACCCCACCTCCTTCCACCCACACACCCTAACCTTTCCTCAATTCCTCCCCCTTCGTTGCTAGGAGATTAATGTCTCGGTCATTTAGAGTACCAGACCAATTCTTTTGTTTTACCTGATGGCTCCATCTATAGAGCTCACACGCAGGGGGGGGAAGGGAAAGAAAAATTCCTTGCTAAAATCAGAACTATGACACTAATGCAAATTCTTTTGCATCACCCTTTGTACAGTCTGGAGCACATGTACTTGTTGTGCTATAGTCTTAATCCTCCACCACATCCAGAGATTGATGATTGTCAGAAGGAAAGCTGCCAGCATCAAGACCAAGACAGGGTGGACCAAGAAGTTTAACAGCTGGGCTGCAGTGGGTGACTGTGTATTGGTTATTCCCAGAAATATGTTCCACCATTGATGTTCTCCAGTCTTTGATTTCGATTGCTGTGAAGGTCATCAGAAACACTTGGTACGGTCCTTTCCTCTTCTCATCTAGTGCTTGACCTGAAAAAGTCTTAACATACACCCACTCTCCAGGGGAAATGTTATGTAAGAGTTGGTCTATTCCCCTTGAGCGAGTACTCATTACTTGTTTGTTAATTTCTGACAACTGTTTACTCAATGAGCTCAGATATTCCCATATATATATCTTTCCCCAACTTGTATGAGGTCTTTTCCTTGATAGTAATTCTCATAGGATCTCCCGTATAACATTTCAAAAGGGCTTAACCCTTCTTTAGTCTTAGGTTTGATCCTTATTCGCAATAAGGCTGGAGGTAAGGCTTGGTACCAATGCAGATTTGCTTCTTGACAAATTTTTGCCAGTTGTTGTTTTATCAAATGATTCATTTTCTCTGAGAGCTCCTTCCTATTATCTCGATAGTTTACATTCTTGCAGCCTGATATCAATGTCAGTACTTTTCCCGCAACCTGCAAGCAGACCTTTTGCTAAGGCAGGTTAAGGCCTAATAGTATGGTTTGTTCATAGTGCATGTTTTAACCAAGCACCCCACAGTCCTCAGTCTGAGGAGATGATGTCAGGTACTCCAAATCTGGGGATAATTTCATTAAGTAGCACCTTGACAACTTCTCAAGCCTTATTGCTTCAGGTCAGGAAAGCCTCTGGCCAATTTGAGAAAGTATTTGTTAAGACCAATAGGTGTCTGTAATCTCATTTCCTAGGCAGTTCTGAGAAATCCATCTGCCAGTGTTGCCCAGGAGGTTACCCTTGCCAATTGTCTCTATCTATTTTATTGGTTGTGTGAGGATTATTATATGTCTTATAATTTGTTTCCTTAGGTATTTATGCAGTGCATCTGCCCCTCAATTGGTTTTGTCATGTTCTGCCTGTATAGCTTTCCATAGTATTTTTTCAAGTATTACTACTTGTCCTGTTTTTAACTGGTACATGTTACCTCTGAGTTGAGCTTGCTGATCTCTTATTAATTCTAAATCTTCCTTTGAATATGATATATTAGGACTTATCTCTATGTTTTTGTCATCAGGGATCAGGGAGGCAAGTCCTACCTGGCCGTTTTCTGCTGCCTTTTTCGCCTCTCGATCTGCCAATCAATTACCTTTTTCCTGGTTTGTGTTACCTTTTTGATGTCCTCTGCAATGCATAATGACAGCTTCAAGTAGCTTTAGGATTTCTTCTGCATGCTTTATCTGTTTTTCCTTGTGATGTGAGCAGCCCTTTTTCTTTCCACACTGCTCTGTGAGCATGAACTACCTCAAAGGCATACTTCGAGTCTGTCCAAATATTAATGTCTTTTCCCTTTCCTAATTGTAATGCTCTGGTGAGTGCAATTATCTGTCCTTTGTGCAGAAGTGCCAGCAGAGAGTGTCTGCACTTTGATGATGTGATCTGTGGTTGTTATTGCATATCCAGGTTTGCAGGTTCCATTTTTCACAAAACTGCTTCCGTCGGTAAACCACGTTTCTGCCTCAGGCAGTGGTGTGTCTTTTAAGTCCAGTCTGCTGGAATATGTTGCCTCAATTGTTTCAGTATAACTATGATGCACTGATTCCCCTGTAGTCATTGAACTTGATAGAAATGTTGTTGGGTTGACAATGTTAGTGGTGATGATTTCCACGTCATCTTGTTCTACTAGGATGACTTGGTATTTGAGAAACCTGGAGGGCGAGAGTCAGTGACACCCTTTCTGTTCTAGCACTGCTGAAACCACATGTGACACAAGAACAGTCATTTTCTGTCCCATTGATGCCACTGCTCATTGATAGGGTTCAACCTGCTGGGCTAAAACTCGCAATGCAATCCCTTTCCTTTCCTGTGAAAAAAGCAAAAAAGGTTTAGTCACATCTGGGAGGCCCAGTGCAGGTGCTTGCATCAGTTCCTTCTTAAGTTGATGGAAAGTTTGCCTAGCTTCCCCAGTCCACACTAATTGTTTTAATCTCCTCTTGTAGAATCTGGTAGAGGGGTTTGACTATCAGTTCATATTTGTAGATCCAAAGCCTACACCAGCCAGTTATTCCCAAAAATGTGCAAAACTCCTTTGGAGCCTGGGGCAGAGGTATTTTACAGATGGTTTCTTTCCTCTCTGATCCTAGTCGACGTTGTTCTCCTGAGATTTCATATCCTAAATAGGTGACTTCCTTCTTGACAATCTGGGCTTTACTTTTGGATACCTTGTACCCTTTCAGTCCCAGAAAGTTTAATAAGCTTACAGTCCATTTTCCACATTCATCCTGTGTCCTGGTTTCAATTAACAAATCGTCCACATACTGCAGAAGGACTCTGATGTCTGACGGTGCAGTCCATTCTTCAAGATCTTTTGCAAGCTGGTTCCCAAAGATCATGGAGCTAATTTTGAATCTCTGAGGTAATACAGTCCAGGTGAGCTGGGATCGGCGACCCGTGTCCGGATTTTCTCACTCAAAGGAGAAAAGATTTTGACTTTTAGGGTCCAAAGGCAGTCAGAAAAAGGTATCTTTTAAGTCTAGGACAGAAAACCAGATATATTCATTTTTTTACTTTGGTTAAAAGTGTATATGGGTTTGCTACTACTGGGTGGAGCTCTTCAACAATTTTATTAATAGCCCTGAGATCTTGAACTTATAATTTTTGCCATCCGGTTTTTGAATTGACAGTATAGGAGTGTTGTATTCTGGTTTACATTCAATTCACAACAAAAATTTGATCAAATTGTCAATTATCTCTTTAATCCCTTTTCTATCTTCTAGTTTGAGAGGATACTGTTTAATTCTTACTGACTGTGTTCTGGGTTTTAGTCTTACTTCTATAGGTTGAGCGTTTTTAACCCTTCCTGGGGTCCCGTCGGCCCAAACCCCAGGGAAGACTTGATCAAGGATTGATGATGGCACTTCTCCCGATATCTGTGGTTGAATTAAAGCAAGACTTAAGATTTTGATTATTTCATTTTCTCTTACTATGACTTGCATCTCCCCATTTTTAAATTTAATGTCTGCACTCAATTTTCCTAGTAAATCCCTTCCCGAAAGTGATTTAGGTGCATGAGGCATATAAAGGAGCTTGTGTATACCTAAAGCCTTACCTAATTCAAAACTTAAAGGTTTCATAAAAGATACATTCTCAACTTGACCAGTGACCCCAACAACATTCAAAAATACATTATCTATAACATTTAGTTCTTGATTTAACACAGAAAACTTTGCTTCAGTATCTACCAAAAACTCTATTTTATGTTTATCTTTCCCCAGTTCCGTTATAACCAGGAGGTCTCTGGAGTGCAAACCCCTAGCCCTCCTTAATCCTGGTCTAATTCCACCACCAAAGTAGGCTTTTGTGTATTTGGGGGGCATTCTCCTTTCCAGTGTCCACTTTGTTTACAAATTGCACATTGGTTTTGTCTCAATTTCCAATAATCACTGTTTCCAGGGTGTTGTCCAGGTCTTCCAGGGTGAGGGTCTTTCCTATCCAGGGCGGTGATAGCTGCCTTTGTGATAGTTTTACCTAATTTCTGTCTTTCTACCCCTTCCCTATTCATGTATACTCACCACACCTCCTCTGTTAATTTTTCAATATTCCTCTGATCTTCAACCTTTAACTTCTGTAATTTGCATTGGATGTCATCTGAGGATTGACTCAGGAACAGTGAGATTAGCTGCTGTTTGCCCTGATCCCCTGACAGGTCCAAGGTTGTGTAAGTTCGCATTGCTTCCCTTAATCAATCTAGAAATTCAAGGGGGAAGTTTCTCTCATGTTTTGTTTTACTGCATAAAGAGAACCCCAATTCACAGCTTTAGGAACTGCATTTTCCATTCCCTGAGCCACCCAACCCCGGTAATTCTGGAGAAGTTGATAATGGTCAGGATTATTACAGTCCCAACGTGGTTTGTCTCGTGGAAAGAAAAATATTTACATCATCAGCAACCCTTAACATAGTTTGTGCATATGCCCTTGCTGCTTTTAATACCAACTCCTTTTCAGTTTCTGTTAGGGCACCTAGTATCAAGTTGATATCATCCCAGTCTGGATCCAAAGCCTTAATATATGCTTTAAACTTCTTTGCTACCCCAAACGGGTCATCTCTATATTTACGAGCAATATTCTTCCAATTTTCTAGATCCCCCACGGAGAAATTAACTTTAATCCTTATAGGCCCTTGTGGTCCTGCAGCTTCTCTTAAAGGGGCTTGTATGATTTCTCTGGCCTCTGTGTGTGACGAAACAGATTTTACCCTTGCTGCATGTTTGCCTGCTCAGAGGAGATGAGGATGGGGAAAGAGAAGTTTTTCTTCTTCCTCTTTCTCCATCCCTCTCTTGCTGTCCTGAGGATGAAGACAATTTATTGTCCTCATCTTTTACCAGCCCTGAGGGGGGACAGAAGCCCCCTCTTCTGCTATTTCATTTACCCTTTCTCCAAAGGGACTTACATAATCATCAATTCCACTATCTATATTTCTTATATTTCTATAAAATAAAATATAAATCTATTTCTTATATTTCAAACACCTCTGTCCTATAAAACATGCTGAACAATATCATTTAAGCTTCTCTGTTCCTTTTTTTAGATTTTCTCATTCTAAAGTTAAAACAAATGGATCTCATGGTGCCAAATTAATACCACACTCTCTGTCCCAGTTTAAATGAGACAAAGGTCTTTTGCTGAGGATGGATTAGGAGAAAGAGACCCAAACTTCCTTTTCTAAGCAATTATAAATCCGAAATTAAGAGGCTCCGATTGAAGGAAAACAAATTATGGAAAAGGGAAAAATAACAGCCCTTTATTAAAAGGTATGTGTGTATTAACAGGAACACGAAAAAAAAAAACCAAGTAAAACAACCAAGCAATACCCCTATACCCACCAATAATCCCCTTCAAGAACAAAACCGATAAAACTGGCAAAAAAGAAAATTAAAAAGTTCAATTTTTAGCACCCTTTGGTGCAGTTCCAGCCACAGTCAGCAGAGGGCGCCGTCGGGTCACTGGAGATGCAAAAACTTGTAATGTCCTATACCGTTCACCAGGTGGCCCTGTTGAGTTATCAAAAAGTGCAGACCTTGTAATGTTCTATAGTAGTCACCAGGTGGCGCTGTTGGATCACTGGAGGAGTAGAACTTGTAATGTCCAGTACCCGTCACCAGGTGGCGCTGTGGGATCCCTGGTCGCCGCCGGGTGGCGAGGGAGGAGGGGGGAAGGGGAAGGGAAACAGAAAGTTCTCCCAATGGAAGAAAAACTCATGACTCAGTTGGTGAAGATCTCGCGTTGAACCAAGCCTGCAACCAGCAAAAAAACTGCGCAGAGAGACAGCAGCAAAAACTCCTCTCCCACAGGAAAAGACAAAGAAGAAACCAGCCTGTCTCTCCTCCGTGGCTGCAGCCTCCTCCTCCCGCTCCAGAGCTGAGCTCCAACCCCCCAGGGCTGGGCTCCAACCCCCAAAACCCCACCCCTTTCCATACACACACTACGGCCTTTTCCAATTCCTCCCCCTTCATTGCCAGGCGACTAATGTAATTTCAGTCATTTAGAGCCCAGACCAACTCCTTTGTTTGCCTGATTGCTCCTTAACAGCACACACGTGGGGGGGGGGGGGGGGAGGGGAAGACAAAATTCTTTGCTACAATCAGAACTATGACACTCTCTCTGCCATTCCAGGTGTTCTCTCAAAGCATTAATTCATCCAATATTCCTTCCCTCCACAAAACATTAACTGTGGTAAGATATTATAGTCTCATGATCCATGCTTTGGCCACTTTACTCCTTCCCCTCGTTTATAGAGGGACCACCATTCAGAACAGCACTTGGTTAAGGTTTTCTTATTAGTATTCCCACCCTGGGGTCCCCCTATTTCTTTCCAGTGTGTTAAAATACACCCTAAAGGGCTTTTGTTAACTTCTTGCTTTCCCTGATGGTTTCCCATTTCTATCTTTCACTTTGCCTGCATCTGGTCATGTCCCTTGCAAGATAATAGAGACACAAATTCAAGCTCTCATTCACTCTGTGGTTACTTGCATGTTTCAGCCACACACCTCTAGCACACATCACACTACATAGACCCAGCACCAGCCTCAGCTATCCACGAGCTCAATCAGTCCCCAAAGCAGGGAGGCCCTGAACCAGCTTGGTCAACTGTCCCAGCATTGCCTGCTCTTATCATGCAGGAACCCCTCGGCCTGACATTGGGAACAAAATAAAAGTTTTCTTCTAGGGTGTTCTTACTGCCCCAAAATATCCACACTTCCCCCAAACCACATCCACCAACACAGGGCAACAATCTCCACAATCTGGACACCAACAAATGGAGAACCACCTTTTTCCTTTTGTCTTATTTCACATACAGGTCTTGTCATTCCCTCTGTCACTGTATAAGAACAGTATCTAAATTCAATCACTCTAAAGCTAAAGTTCCCTCCGTACTGATACCTTGGAGTTTTGATATTTTAAATTTTTGTAGATCTTAGAATTAGTTATGTAGTAAATGTAGATTTTACAGTAGCAGCATATTATCCCTTTACCCTTTAACACACCAACCACACATAGCAAACCCTGTTACCCATTCCCATATCAATTCTCCTAAATTCCACTGGCCTGTTTAGTCTCTTTTTCAAGGTAGAATTGTAGAGAACACCCTAACCCTTTGGAAGAAGATATAGTCATAGATGCAACAACCTTCAAGTCTAGGACTCTGGAAGGCCTCCAAGAACATTACATGCTCTGAGGAAGATGAAGATGAAGATGAAGAAGAGGGGGTCCCAAAATGCCCCCAGACCCAATTCCCAAGAGGCGTGGCCGGGGCAGAACCTGAGTGGTGGTTGGACGGGGATTGGGTGAAAATCATTATAAAAACTGTGAACATCTGTATTCGGGAGTGCGTGTTGGGGGTATTCTGGAAAGCCTGGGAGGCTCATTAAAGCCTTTGCATCCTTATCTTATCTCCTACCTAATTTGGCTTGGAGTCTTTTTTTTCCCCCACAGCCATTTAGGCAACAGTACACTTTATAACTTCTTGCCGCCATACTCTTCAACCCTGTAAAACCGTTCCACAAATACACATTCTTTTGTCTTCTAGTCCTAAGTCCCCCAGTGCCAATCCTGTCCCTATTTTCAGGTTAACACGTCGAAATTGTCAACATTTAACACAGATTATGAAAATGCGAGGTAATTATTACGAGTTGAGTACAGATAAGGGTTAGCACTTTTGTTTGTTGTTAGCAGAGAGGCTGATAAGCCTGGAGTTTGTGGCATCTGCAAGCGACCAACAAACTTCCAGGGTTAATTCCTGCAAACAATAAGTGTTAGAATCAGTTTCCTACCCACTTAGTTTTGTAAACCATGGAATCATTATCTCCCATAAACACATGAAAGTAGTTTCTTTGCTGTAGTTGGAAGTAAAACAGTAACAAAATATGCACAAATATAATTCCCAATATTTGCTTACTTAACACACAACAGTAACATAAAAGACAATGCTCACAAAGAAAAGTAGACAATATAATCAACACAGACAAGGGATACCCACAGATGGTTTACAACAAACCCAAAGATAACAAATTACCAGGCTTATAATGATCGCAATTCTGAGTCCAAGTCCAAAATCCAGCCACAACGGTAAAGCCAAAAACATCTGTCCCTTTCTTCCAAATCCTCTTAATTTGGTATAGCTTTGGTGAGACTCTCACAATCAAAGCCCATGCAACCTTCCCGTGGGACTCTAACCCACAGTTAGAAGAATGCTGCTCTTGTTAGCTGCTAGCAAGCCAGAGCCCTAGAAAACCAGCGTACGGCATGGTTTCCTTCCCAAAACCCTAGGGAAAAAATAAAAGAGTGCTTTAAAATTTGTGTACCTTTGCACAGGTTCTTTGTCCACTCCCGTGATGATCCAGTGGAGCCCGGGGAACCTCACCAGAGTAACGTCATGGGGTGCGCAGAGGGTCCCCTGTTCAGGAGGGTCTTCACAGACAAGCGGAGGTCTAGTCCCATCTGGGGTGCCAAATTGATTCAAAGAAATCCTTGAACTATATGTAAAGCACACTTTTATTACGGTCAGGGAGATGCAGGGGGGTTGCCCCCCTGTGCATTCCACTGAGTAAAGGAACACAACAGCTTTTTATACATTTGAAGGAGTGAATTTCGAAATTATCTATCACATACACTCTTTACAAAGTCTACCTTATCTAAATAGACATTTGGTTACCTAACTCCTATTCTTACTACTATAGAGTAGTTACATAAGGTTTTATCACTTCCAACAGTTTAGGTTTACCCCACCCCTCTTCTGTCTCGCTTGCAATACTCCATGCTAGAAGTCCTTCCTGCCTTCCCTGACACTCCCTTTTGTTTACGTAAGTTAGTTTTATCTTAATTGCCTACAGTTTGGGCAGCAACCTTCTTTCAAGCAGTTAAAATTTTGCAAAGTCACGTTTAACATAGGTAAATTTTACTAATATAACAAAATTTTTATTGCCTAAATGGCTGTGAGGAAAAAAAGACTCCAAGCCAAATTAGGTAGGAGATAAGATAAGGATACAAAGGTTTTAATGAACCCCCAGGCTTTCTGGAATACCCCAGCGCTCGCTCCCGAAATCATTATAAAAACTGTGAACATCTGTATTCGGGAGTGCATGTTGGGGGTATTCCAGAAAGCCTGGGGGTTCATTAAAACCTTTGTATCCTTATCTTATCTCCTATACCCCTTAGGAAAATAAAGGTTCAAGCTAATACTAAACAAGTTCAAAAGGTTAAGGAAAACATTTCCAATAAATACGTTTGTTAAAGAACCAAAGTAAGCAGTGAGCAGGGTCACTGTGATACTCTGGTAATTGCTAAAAGGTTACAAAGTTTAAAGATGTACTGTTCTGTTATTTGCACTGTTCTGTGGTTCACCTTAAATATTTAGAGAGGGGGAGATGTAGGTAATGGCACGGGCTTAAGCTCTGTCAGGGGAGGTTTAGGCTGAATATTAGAAGTATAGTTTTCCTTCTCCCTTTGATGTGCACAAGTCCTCCAGTTCTTTTGCCAATTGATTTCCAAATATTATGGGGTTATTTTTAAACCCCTGCAAGAGCACTGTCCAAGTCAACTGGGTTTTCTTCCCTGTGTTTGGATTTTCCCATTTGAAAGCAAAAAGTTCTTGATTTTCGGAACTCAAAGGAGATACAGAAAAAGGCATCTTTCAAATCTAATACTGTGAACCACTTTAAACTTTATTTTAGGATAGTTAGCAAGGTGTAAGGATTTGCTACTACTGGATGTATATCTTCTACAATTTTGTTTATAGCTCTAAGGTTCTGTACCAACCAGTAATCCCTTCCATTTGCCTTTTTAACTGTTAAAATGGGAGTATTAAATTTAAATTCACATTATTTTAACAAACCAAATTTCATAAATTTTTCTATGAGGGGTAATAACCTCTTACAACTTTCTATTTTCAAAGGGTATTGCTTTTACCTAACCACTCCGCATTTGGATTTAATTCTCAAAGGTTCTGCTCTTTTGGATTGCCTGGACACCTCTCCAGGTCATGCTATTGGGATCACTGCATCCTCAAGTGTCTTTAGCAGATAAATCACTTCCAGTTTTGGGAACCATAATGCAAAAATAGAAGCTTCCACATAATTAGGCTCTGGAATAATAAACCTGTATTTTGCCATTTTTAATTTTGATCTCGGCATTTTAATTTTTCCAATAGATGTCTCCCAAGGAGACATTTTGGTAAATTACGTAAATACAAAAACTGGTGAATCATCCACTGTTTTCCCAATTTAAAATCAATAGGTTTGAAAAAATGGCCAAGTTCCACAATTCCCTGTCACAACAATTGTTATGGAATTGTTACTTAAGTTTCCTTTTCCTTTATTTAACACAGAGTAACTAGCTCCCATATTTACTAAAACTCCTACTGCTTCATTCCCCAGCTGTCGTGGATTTGCTCTGGGCTAATTTTCTCTCACTCCCCACACAATTGCTGTAAGTTGAGAGAAGGTTTATGCAGACAAAAGAGATCTGATTGGGGAGAATAATATTAGGATTTATTACTAGTAAGATAAAAAACTAAAGAACTATATATACAACAATTCTAACTAGGCAAAAGTGCTATATATTTACAGAAGTACCCCTTCCCCCTTTGTATCAATTCAGGAGGAGAAGCAGTCTTCCATTTCCAGAGCTACAGGTCTTTTAAATAATTTTGCAACACTTTAAAGTTCTTCTTCTATTATCTCTAGGATGACAGCTCCGATTCGTTGCAGCTGGAACTGGTTTTCTCTTTCTCTCTCTTCTATGTCAACCTCAGGGCTGGGCCTACCCCCTCCTGGACTAAGACTGGAGGCTGGGGGTTACCCAGGCCCTGTGGGGTCTTCCATGGACTGCAAGGGGACACTTGTCTTTTCATGGTCTTCACTACAGGGTCACAAGGGATAATGGTTTTTGAGTCCACCCCTGTTTCTTGTGGGGTCCCTCCTCATGAGAGACAGTCCTTGATGGACCTCTTTAGCTTGAGTCTACCTTTGGGCAACACTTCTTCCATTCTCTGCTGTCCCTTAGGGTCACAAATTCAGCTGCACCAGCATGGATCCCTCACTGGGATCACAAGTCATACCCAGGACAACTTGCTCCAGTGTAGGTCTCTCCCTTCATGGGCCACAGGTCTCCAGCAGGACTCTGTTTCATCTTAGGCCTCCTATGGAGTCACATCTACTTCATGCACTCTGCTTTGGCGTGGGCTCCTTCATGAGTTGCAGAGGGGGGGTCTCTGCTCTCCAACAGTCTTCCACAGGTGGCAGGGGGTTTTAGTTTTCAGTCTCTTCCCTGCTGAAGGGAGAGAGAGATAGGGGGAGAGAAGGAGTTCCCCTCCCTCCTTCAGGCTTCTCTTCTCTCTCCTCTGGTTGACAGCTTTGACCTTGGAGGTTCTGTTATCTCTCTGCTTGGAATTCCTTCTGCAGTATTTCTCATCCAGGAAGTCTTCCTTTAGAGATTTTCCTCCACTCTGTTGCATATCTCGGTCAGGGGGGCTTCAGTGCCACACCTGCCTCCAACCCAGGGCCAGGGAAGGAGGGGGGGCCTGTCCCACTTGGGGCCTGCTGCCTTCTCCTACATGGCTGTCGTGGTTTTGCTCTGGGTCAATTTGCTTTCACACCCCCCACACAATTACTATTAGTTGAGAGAAGGTTTATGCAGACAAAAGAGACTGGATTTGGGGAAAATAGTATGAATATTTATTACTAGCAAAATAAAAATTACCAAAGAACTACATCTATAACAATTCTACTTAAGTAAAAGTGCTATGTATTTACAGAAAATACTTCTCCCCCCTTTTTATCAGCCCAAGGAGGAGAAACAGTTACTTTCTTCATTCTCAGAGCTCCAGGTCTTTTTCAATAGTCTCTTCAATAACTCTGCAGCACTCTTGTCGCAGCTGGAACTCTTTTTTTTCTCTTTTTGTCAGCTCCAAGGCTGAGCCTACCCCCCTCCTGGGCTAAGACTGGAGGCTGGGGGGGTTACCCAGGCCTTGAAGGGCTTTCCATGGGCTTGCAAGGGGACACTTGCCTACCATGGATCTTCACCACAGGATCACAGGAGATAATGGCTTATGAGTCCACCCCTGTTTCCCTATGGAGGTCCCTTCCCACAGGAAAACAGTCCTTGATAGACCTCTCCGATATGGGTCTAACATGGATCCCACGCATGGATCCCAACATCCTTACCCGAGCTGTTTTCTGCTCTGACATAAGGTTCTCTCTCTCAAAGTCACAAATTTCCAGCACCAGTAGCATGGATCTCTCACTGAGATCCCAAGTTTACCCAAACCATCTTTTGCTTCGGCGTAAGCCTCATCCCTCTCAGGGTCATAAATCTTCAACAGGACTCTGCCTCATTTCAGTCCCTCTCATGAAGTCTTGGTTCTCTGGTACATCCATAAGCTCTTCTGTGAGCTGCATGGGGGGTCTCCTCACCCCAACAATCTTCCATAGGTGGCAGGGATTACTTTTCAGTCTTTTCCCTGCTGAAGGGAGAGAGCAAAAGGGGGGAGAAACAACCCCCCCTTCTAACTTTCTTCTCTCTCCTGCAGCTGCCAGCTTCAACCTTGGACACTCCATTATCTCTTTGCTGGAATTCCTTCTGCAGTGGTTTCTTGTCTAGGCTCTTCTCTAAAGTTTTTTTTTCTTCACTCTCTTACAAGAGAGAAGGGGGGCTTCAGTGCCACACCTGCCCCCGGCCCAAGCCGGGGGAGGAGAGGGCCTTGGCCCACCTCGGGGCCCGCTGCCACCTCTCCTATATGACTGCCTAATTTCAACTGCACAACAAGCCTTCTCTTCCGTTTTCTTAAATATGTAATTAGCAAAGGCGTTACTGAGAGTTTTAATTGGTTTCTTGTCCAGAAATCCACCTGGACAAAATCATTCTCAGCCCCAGGGGTTGGCCGGCTGGGCAAAACCATGACAATGGCTTCTAATTTCTTCTGCCCAACAACCTTCTCTTCCATTTTCTTAAATATGTAATTGGCAGAGGCATTACTAAAACTTTTGATTGGCTTTGCTCTGGAAATCCACCTGGAAAAAAATATTTTCAGCCCCAGGGTTGGTAAACCCATGACACCAGCTTAACTGCTGGGGGAGAATCCTCCTGCCCCCCTCAGTCATCATCAGTAATGTCATGAGAGGGTTCAGAGGGTTCTTAAGTATCAGTTGTGGATAATCCTGTTTCCAATGTCTGTCTTTCTTACAGTAGGCACATTGATTGAAATCGTCTCCCAGGGAGGGGGTTTGAGGTAGGCAATCCACATCCTCATTGCCTTCCTCTCCCTGGGGGCACCATTTCCTTAGAGATTCCTTTTGCAACTACTTTCTGCTTAGTTGGTTCTCACTGATTCTCCTAACGTTCAACAATGTCCCTAAATTATACTGATTTCGTCCCTTAGCTTTTTGTAATTTCCTGATGATGTCATCTGAGGACTGCCCCACAAATCTGGGGGCCTGTCGTGGTCAAGGTGGGTAGCGACATGGCTTCATGATACCAGCTCTTTATTACAACTGTTGCCTAAACGGTTGTGAGGAAAAAAAGACTCCAAGCCAAATTAGGTAGGAGATAAGGATACAAAGGTTTTAATGAGCCCCCAGGCTTTCTGGAATACCCCAGCGCGCGCTCCCGAAATCGAGATGTTCACAGTTTTATAATGATTTTCGCCCAATCCCCGTCCTGCCACCACCCAGGTTCTGCCTCTTGGAAATTGGGTCTGGGGGCATTTGGGACCCCCTCTTCTTCATCTTCATCTTCCTCAGAGCACATAATGTTCTTGGAGGCCTTCCAGAACTCTAGGCCTGAAGGTTGTTGGGTCTATGTCTATATCTTCTTGCACAGGGTTAGGATGTTCTGCCTTGAAAAAGAGATTAAACAGGCTAAGGAATTTAGGGAATTGATATGGGAATGGGTAACAGGGGTTTGAGCTGGTGTGTTAAGGGTAAAGGGTAATATTGTTGCTACTCTAAAATCTACCTTTACTACATAACTACTTCTAAGATCTACAAAAATTAAAAAAAATCAAAACATCAAAACTCCAAGGTATCAGTCCCCCCTTTAGAGACTGGACAAAACTCAAAAATTTTGTCCAATCTCTACTACTTACTTCTAATCATTTTCCAAAAAGATGAGCAACATCTTTATGCAATAAGCTATTACGCAAACACTAACTATGTACACTACCAATAGAAACAGCTGTTTAATCCAGGTCCAGTTCGGTAACCATGAAGTAAGTTTGTGGAGAGTGTCTCCCAAACCCAGTGAGACATTGTCCAGAGATACTTGATGTAAGATTTTAGTTTGATTCCAAATTGTAGCCAAATCGTTATTAATTCTTCCACTTTGGTCTATGTAAGAACAGCAACTGGTGTTGATAACTTTACACACGCCTCCCTGAGAGGCTAGCAAGATGTTAAGAACCAGTCTGTTTTGTAGAACTACACGAGACAGACTATGGACTTCCTCTTGTAGAGCTGAAATTGCATCTGAAGCCTGATCTTGAATGTTTTCGATTACAGCTGAGGTGTTAACTATTGCTTTTTCCAATTCACTCACCCCTAGAGATGGGATCATGGCTCTGACTATACTGTGAAAGAGTGTGGGACAGTCAACAAGGGGATTGTTTGTCCTCTTCATTCTTTTTAGATAAGTCCTTTCCCATTCCTCTTGTTCATGAATTTGGTCAAAGATTGTTATGTTTGGAATTACAGCCCCTAGAGCACAGGCCCAATCTTTATCAAGGGGCAAAACCTTCCAAGCCTCCTTTTCACAAATCCAGTACCACCCTGAACCATGGGGGGGAATTAATCTCAAGGGGACTTGTGCCAATCTTGTTACAACTTCCGGGCCTATTTCTTCTGTAGATTTGTTTTTATCACAGTAAGGAGGGAGAATGATTTTTCCTGTAGCATTAACAACCATGCAGGGGACAGTATAATTGTCCTGGTCAGACATTACGTGACTCAGGGTTACCGGATAGTAGGCCTCAGTAACTGGCTTCCAGGTCCCTGGGAGTTCTAATATAGACTTACCAAAGTTTGTTTCATTTAGTAAAATGCCAATAAGGGGCCAACTGCCATCTTCACCATCGATTGCTGGTATTTTGGTACAAATCCAGCAGTCATCTTTGCAGAGAATTTTGGATACATTTTGGACTATAGCCACATGCAATTTTGGATCCCAAACTCGATTCATAGTTACCGACTGTACAGTTAACATGCACAGTAAAAGCTTTTGGCGGGGAGGCACCGGAACATACACACACGATCTATAAGATCACAAATATGTCCGCTTTATTGCAATGGTCCAGGGTTTTTATAACATCTCTACTCAAGGTCTCGTGACAAGAAGCATACAATTGGACACCGGCTACCATCCAGCTGTAAGCATCCATTACAAATTCCTTTATAATTGGGCATTAACAGATAACCAAGCAATAGTTTACTTTAACGAGCTCCACCTTCTTCTTGACCCACGTTTTTCTTTGTTC
>NW_020956852.1:78206-79254 GCF_003031625.1 Empidonax traillii
CCTTATAATAATACTGGAAAAAACCCTCTGTAATTCTGAATAGTTTATCTACCACAGTATCAACCTTGTTCTGCAGAATCACTCCCTTTCCAAGGTCTTATCCAACGTGTAGGCAGCCACCGAACTCCTGTCTCTGTGAGAATACAAGCATACCCTCTGCCAGTTAGTTTTACCTCTGCAGGCCCCTTCCAGACTCCGGTTTGTGGGTCCTTGTACTGAACTTTCACTGTTACCTGTGGATTTACTAAGCCTGACTGCATAGAAGTATTATGAATTACAATGGGAGGGTCCGATCTTCCACCCGTCAACCGCAAAAAATTCAAAACATATAACACTTTTGCAAGTCGGCTATGTGGGCTGTCCAGCTCTTCTCCCCCTTTCTGTTTTTGCAAAAGGGATTTCAGGACTCCATGAGCTCGTTCGATAATAGCTTGTCCTGTAGGAGAATGAGCTATGCCGGTAACGTGAGAAATACCCCAATTCATACAGAATCTGTGAAAACGCTGCGAGGTATAACCAGGCCCATTATCGGTCTTAATTTCTGTGGGAACTCCCAGGGCCACTATGCATGCATGCATGTGACGGATGACATTTCTGGCACCTTCTCCAGCATGAGCAGAGGCCCACATAGCATGAGAAAAAGTGTCACTGCACACATGCACACACTTCAACCTTCTAAACTTATCAACATGGGTGACATTCATCTGCTAAAATTGCAATGCCTGCAAACCACGAGGATCGATCCCCAAGTCACTGATTCTGCCTTGAAAGGTACCAGCTGTGCTATTTTGCTGTCAGCGGGAATGAAAACTGGCGGTGTTAAAGTATATACCATGATTTTGATGACTCCTGTAGCATTAGCATCTATCACTCCTGGCACCACAACAATTTCCTGACGAGACAAAAATGAATGTCTTAACAAGAGAGCACTGAATTCTCTACCTAAAGGTTCTTACAATGTAAAAAATACTCTTTGATTAAAAACTCTTAATATCTATGTAATGCATTAGCAAGTCTACAAACACATGTATATATATATGTATATATA
>NW_020956852.1:81705-89180 GCF_003031625.1 Empidonax traillii
CAATAGTTTACTTTAACGAGCTCCACCTTCTTCTTGACCCACGTTTTTCTTTGTTCTTGAGGAGACACCCGCAGCCATCTTGGGACTTATAACTTATAGTACTTATAAAAATATGCAAAGGTTTATAAAAGTCCATAAAAGCACTACACACAATATAAATTGCTCAGACATTCACTATGTTCTTCCCACAAAAAGCAGTCTATGCCACATCGTCTTCCTCTGAGTCTGGTTCTGCTTTGCTGATAGTCCCAGGAACTGAAGCTTTCTTCACTCTGGAGTAATGAAACCACGGTCCTTTGCCAGCAACTTTAACAGCAGTGAGGGAAGTCAGCAGGACTTGGAACGGTCCTCTCCACTTGGCTCGCAGCGGGTCACTGTCCCACCATTTGATGTAGACCCAGTCTCCTGATTGGAATTGATGAGCAGGGGTGTCCAATCCTATGGGCCTGGAAAGCTTGAAGAATTTCTGGAGTTTTTGCAAAGTAGAACCTAAAGCAATTAAATACTTTTGCAAATCAACCTTTCATCTCATGTGAAGGTCCCCTGGAATATGCAGAGCCTGGTATGGTCTTCCACACAATATTTCATAAGGACTTATGTTATCCCTCCGCCTTGGCTGGATACGAATCCTTAGTAGAGCTAGGGGCAAAGCCTGAACCCACGACATGGATGTTTCCTGACAAATTTTGCCAATTTGCATTTTAAGAGTGCCATTCATGTGTTCGACTTTGCCACTTGCTTGAGGTCTATAGGGAGTGTGGAGGTCCCAAACAATTCCCAGGACACGACACACCTCCTTCACTATCACTGCAATGAAATGTGTCCCTCTGATGACATTCCCAGATGAATCCCAAATCTTGGAATTATATGATTAAGCAAAGCTTTCACCACTTCTCTTGCTGTGTTAGTGCGACACGGGTAAGTTTCAGGCCATCCACTAAAAGTGTCAACCAGCACTAGTATGTATTTGTACCCCTCCCTCGGTGGTAACTCAGCAAAATCTATTTGCCAGTAATCTCCGGGAAGGTTTCCAGCCTTTGTCACTCCTAGCACCACCCTTTTGGTTGTATCTGGGTTGTTCTGCTTGCAGATTTCACACTTACTTATGGATTGCACGACTTCAGTCATACCTGTCCCTATCACTACCTTCTTTAGGTGTTTTAGAAGGTTTTCTATTCCCCAGTGGGTAGCCTCATGTTCCCGCAGAGCTATTTCCCTTAGGAGTGGGGGTGTGACCACAACCTGTCCTGTTGGTGTAACAGCCCACCCACTTTCTTTGATTTCAGCTCTGCATGAGCTCTGATGAGCTCTGCAGTGCATGATAGATACCTTTTCTGGCTTCCAGACACTTTGAAGGATTTGGTTGGCATGTTTAATCCCACTGCCTTGGACAGTTAGTAGCCCTCTCTCTTTCCAGATGGCTCCATGGGCATGTACCACACTGAATGAATACTTTGTCCAGATATTTACTTTCTTACCTTCGCTCAGTTCTAGAGTTCTTGTCAGTGCAATCAGTTCTGCCTTTTGGGATGACACATCAGTAGGCAAGGCCTTGAAGCAGGAAGGGTTAATCGGGACACTTTTGCTGTGGACCCATGGGGGGGCCCCCTACCCCCCCCGTACACTTTTAATTTGCCTTAAGCTATATTTCATAAGCTGCATTTTGCACAAGGAGACTCTGTCCTGTTCTGAGGGCATCAGACCCTAAAGGAACCACAATAAACACTGGGCAAAGAACCCCAGTCCCATAAATCTCATCCAGAGGAGCCAAGGTGACATCTCAATAAGTGATATAGGTCCAAAGCCAAAGGTTTCTCTAAGGCTGAGCAATCAGAACACAAAAACAATAGAAAGAACGAAAGGTCCCCGAGGTGAGGTGAGGATGAGGATTAGAAAAGCAACCCCTAGGATGAAGGCAAACAGGAACTCCCACCAAAATATTCCTCAAAATGGAAACCACGCCTCAATCTCTGCCCCTAACTCCACCTGTTATGAATATTGTAATCAAATTATGCAATAACATGAATATGTAAAATTATGCTGCAATCATGACCGAGACATTGCATAAATTATCTGTTCTTACCGAATCACTTTGGAGTTTTTACCTGGCCTGAACGGGTAAATCTCCCCGGCGTCGATAATTAATAAATACCTGCTGCTTATGGACTAAAACTCTGTCTCTGAGCAGTTTTACTCACCTGCCCCCTTTTTCTGGGCATCAGCCTTTGCCTCAATTACCTCATCCTTCGTTGTCACTGCATATCCTGTCATCTGTTTTCCATCCCGCATGAAGCTGCTTCTGTCCGTGTACAGTTCCTAGTCTGGGTTTTCCAGAGGCACATCCTTCAGATCTGGTCTGCTGGAATAAGTCTCCTCGATGGTCTGCAAACAGTCATGCTCAGGCATACTGTCAGTCAATGTTGAGGACAGAAACATGGCAGGATTTACAACAGATGTTTTTTTCAGGGTAACATCATCCAACAACACAGCTTGGTACTTAAGCATTCTGCTAGGGGAGAGTCAGTGGCCCCCCTTTTGCTCAAGCACAACTTGGACTGCATGGGGTACATACACGACAATGCGCTGTCCCAGGGTGAGTTTTCGGGTCTCTTGGATCAAGATAACAGTCGCTGCCACAGCCCTCAAACACCCTGACCATCCTTGGCTGACATTGTCTAGCTGTTTGGAGAAGTAGGCCACAGCCCTTCGCTGGTTTCCCAGGGTCTGTGACAGTACCCTCAGGGCAACATTTAGTTGCTCATATGTAAACAGTTCAAAGGGTTTGCTTAGGTCTGGTAGTCCCAGTGCTGGAGCTGACATTAAGGACTGTTTCAGTTGCTTAAATGCAGCTCTGATCTCATCTGTCCATGTTATAACTCCTTTCTTGGCTGTTTTTAGTGCTTCATATAGGGGTTTGACTAATAACCCGTAGTCAGCTATCCACAGGCGACACCACCCCACCATTCCTAGAAAAGCCTGCATTTCTCGTACATTGTGGGGCTCTGGGAGACAGCAGATGGCTTCTTTCCGATCTGTGCTGAGCCGTTGATGTCCATGATAGATTTCAAGCCCCAGGTAAATGACTATTTCCTTTGCAATTTGTGCTTTCTCTTTTGAGACCCTATACCCACTTAGTCCCAAAAAGTTTAAAAGACTTACAGTAAGCTCGATGCATTGTTCCCGACTTTTAGCAGCAATTAGTATGTCGTCTACATACTGCAGGACAACTCCTTCTGATTGTTGGCTGCTCCAGTCCTCCAGTTCTTTTGCCAGCTGGTTTCCGAATATCGTCGGGCTGTTCTTATAGCCTTGCGGTAAGACAGTCCATGTAAGTTGAGTTCTTCTCCCTGTCTCAGGATTTTCCCATTCAAAAGCAAAAAGCTCTTGGCTGTCCTTGTGCACAGGAATGCAGAAAAAGGCATCTTTTAGATCAAGCACATTAAACCACCCTAATTCCTCTGTTAATGTGGTTAACAAGGTATAGGGGTTCGCTACTACAGGGTATATATCCTCTGTTATTTTATTGATTGCCCTCAGATCTTGGACCAATCAATAGCTTTTACCATCAGCTTTCTTCACTGGAAGGATGGGGGTGTTATATTTGGATTCACATTCTACCAATAGGCCAAATTTAAGAAACTTTTCAATTATGGGTGCTAAACCTTGATGACTTTCTAGCTTCAAGGGGTATTGTTTTTGCCTTAGCAGTGTTGCTCCTGGCTTGAGCGTGATGTTTACGGGTTCTGCTCGTTTGGACCTCCCAGGATATTTGCTAGCCCACACTAAAGGGATCACAGTATTTTCAACTTCTGCGGGGATCTCTCTGTGGTTCTCCTGTATGAAAAAGGTGGCTGCCTCGATATATTTAGTGTCAGGGATGATAACTTTTATTCCTCCCCCCTTACAGAATTTAATTTCAGCTTCCAGTTTTTCTAATAAATCTCTACCCAATAAGGGTATAGGAGAATTTGGCATATAGAGGAATTGATAAGTTACCCAGTGTTTGCCTAGTTTAAATTTCAAGGGCTTGAAGAAAGGCCTAGTTTCACTTACCCCTGTGGCACCAACCACAGTTACAGTATCCTGACTCAGTTTCCCTTCCAAGGTGTTTGACACGGAATATGCAGCACCTGTATCAACTAAAAATTCCACATCTTCTCCCCCCAGCTTAGCTACAACCAGAGGTTCTGCTGGGGTAGAAACCTCCGGTTCCCTTCATGCATTCTGGCTTAAAGTCAGTTGGGAGGCAGGAGGAGGGGGTGGAAATTCACTTTTCCTCTTCGAGTCCGGACAATCCCTTCTCCAATGTCCCTTCTTTTTACAAAAAGAACATACATCATTAGTCTTATCATGCTGGTAACTAGATCTATAATTTTCACGGTGGACGTTGTGTTTGTGATGATTCTGGTAGTCATTATCCTGCTCCTTCCCCCCGCCTTTTTGGTCTCTGTTTCGATAGACTGTCCCAGCTATATTCATTAATTCACCAATACTCTTGTTCTCACCCGCTTTCTGTAGCTTTTTCCTTATATCGTCTGCAGATTGGCCTATAAATAAATAGACCAAGTGGCTTTTCCCTGACTGTGATTCTATATCTATATCTGTGTACTTTCGTATGGCCTCTTTTAGTCTGTTTAGAAAATCCGTAGGGGATTCATTTTTATCTTGTTTCACTGTAAACATTTTTGACCAATTTACCGCTTTTGGAATTCCATATTTAAGACCATAAATCACCCAATCCTGATAGCGTTTCAATGTTTCTCTTTTTTCTGGTAAATTGGGATCCCATTTGTGATCCTCTGAGGGAAACACATCTTGCAGTTGTCCTTGCATCTGCCCAGATGTTATGAGCCTCTCTATTTCATCCCGGGCAGCTTTCTTAACCATGTCTATTTCACTAGAATCTAATAATGTGTCTAGCATTATTTCCAAATCTTCCCAATTAGGATTTTGTGTCCTTATTGCTGTTTTCATAAACCTAGTTACCTTGTCTGGGTTTTCCCTATATGTTCCAACTGAAGCTTTCCACTGCTCTAACTCACCTAGAGAAAAAGGAGTTTTTATCAAAACTGGACCCTGGTTGCTCAGGGCTTGCCTTAAGGGAGCTTCTACTGTAGGCTTTTCCTTTTGTGATCTTGTCCTACTAGCCACCGGATTGGGGTCTGACAGAGGTTCTTGTACTCTTCTTCCCTGTCTTTGGTCTTACTATAAGTGGTTTTTCTTCCCCCCTCCCCAATCTATCGTTTGATTCATCCTCAGAAGCTTCTGTGCCTGAATCAGAAAAATCACTATCCCGAGTCTTAACGTTTGTGCTCGAGGGGTCAAAAGGGGGAAGACCCCATCTTTGTCTCCTGTCCATAGGAGGAACTGAACTGCTCCTCCTCCCTCTGTTCCTCCCCCGTTGCTGTAATTCTAAACCCTGGTCCCCCCTTTCCTCCGTAGGGTAGGGCGGTGCCGAAGGGATGGGGGCGGGTTCGTCCCCGCCCCTCATGGCAGAGCTGGAGGAGCCCATGTCAACCGGGGCGTGGACTCCGGCTGTAGACACCGCCCCCACCCCTCCTCCCGCAGTGCTGAGATTCGAACCTCCCACCCCCGTTGCCACGGTAACCGCAGCTGCGCCTGGCACTACCGGAATGGCCCAGGAGGGAGCCAGTGCAGCCCCCCCCCCCGTGACCGTGAGGGCAAGTTACTCCGGTTAGGACCGGCCCCACTCCCACAGCCCAGGAGGGAGCCAGGGCCGTGCCCTCACAACCGAGAGGACCTGCAGCCCCTTCCAGGACCGGCTTCCCAGTGCAGGAAAGGGTTACAGCCCCCGCCCCAACACCGGCAGAGCTCGCAGCTCCAGAGGGGACCGGCCTCCCGGCTCCAGAAGGGGCTATCGCCCCCCGATCACCGGCGCCTAGGGTGCTCGCAGCTTCAGACAGGACCGGCCCCGCGGTCTCGGGAGGGGCCGATTCGGCTGCTGCGGGAGGGGCCGTCGCCGGTCCGACCGGCGCCAACCCCTCAGGTCCCGCAGCCTTGAGGTCTGAGCCTTCTGCTCCCGCCGCCCCCCCGCCACTATTGGCAGAGCCCGCGGCTCCAGCCAGGACCGGCTCTGCCGATCTGGCCGGTGCCAGAGCCCCCGTTGCAGCCGGGGTAGGGGCCACTCCCGCCCCTGCCGCTCCCGCTGCGACCGGAACAGCCGGAGCGGGTCCCGGAGCACTAACAGCAGTTCCTAGGACCCCCGCTACTCCTGGAGCGGTCCCAGCTTGTCCTGCCGTTGCCTCCGGGGCCCCCGAAGCAGCTTGACCCGGCACCGCAGGTCCAGCTGGCCCCGCCAAGCTGGCAGGACCCGTCCCGGGGACTATCCCCGCTCCTGATGGACCTACGCCCGCCGCGCCCGCAGCCTGAGCCAAAGGGGGGGGGGGGGTGGACTCCCTATTCTCATATTTGGGGGAATTAAAAGGTCCAGATCTTCATCTCTAGGGCTTTCAAGATTGTTTTCCTCCTCAGGATCATGCTTAGCACGATTTTTCTTTTTCTCCTCTAATGCCATTTCTGTGAGTTCTGCTTCTATTTTAACTTTGTCCTTTTTATATGCCTTTCTCAATTTCAGACGGGTTAAGAAAAGGTAGAATAATTCTGCATAATGCAACTGCGACCACATTTCTTCCTGATGAAGGATTGTCATAAGATGAAACACTATTTGCTTCAAAAGATCCAAATTTCGGCCAAGCTATTCCTCTAATTTTCCCAGTATAGGGCCAGACATCCATAGAGAGTCTAACTACCTCCTGCCTTTTTAAAGGTGTCTCAGGGCCAGTTAAATCATCCCAATACCATAAAACCAAAGCGAGAGGGGTTCCCTCTGGAATCTCCTCCTTAGCTTGTGTACATCCCATGTTAACAAACAGCACACGAGGAAAACGACAAGTCTAACTTAGAACTCACAGACACAGACACACACACACTGCAGACTTTGTATCCAATCCGGACACTCCCAGGTTCAGGCAGAAACACAGAGTTTCAAGCGGGGGGGCATCCCCTCCCTCTCTGGCCACACCCGGCCAACAAGACACCTGAAGTCCTCCTGCCTGCCCTAACTTAAACTTTCCCAGGCAGTTCCACTGCCCACTCCGGCAAAAATCCCTTTGCCAACAGACTGGGAAAACACTGACTTTGGGCCCAAGTCCAAGCTTCCCTCCCAGCCTCACCGTATTCCCTAATCCTGGGGAACTCCTTCCTGCAGCTGCTAATTAAAATTCTCTAGGAGTTTTTGTTCTTTATCTTACCTCCTCTGCTGGGGTCTTGGCAGTTTTAAAGGATTGTGCTGAGTTCTAAAGAGGCCAGGAGCTGACCGTTAGACAAACAAGAACAAGTCTGCAGCTGCAGGAATGCAGAGGTCAGCAGAAAGCGATGTGAGAAAAAGGTGATAACAGAAACTTTTCCCAGGAATGTGTGCTTTAAGGATCACCAATGGATGGACTGCTTGAGGC
>NW_020956853.1:0-7722 GCF_003031625.1 Empidonax traillii
TCCGATACAAATGAGTCTCTCATAGCCTTATGAATAATTCCTCTGAAGGAATTAGGCTTTGTTGGTAGAACTGAAAGCCTAAATTGGCTCATGAAAACAGCACAATTTGTCTCACAGTCACTGTTTCATTTGGGAAGCTCATACAGTATCTACAGCTTTGCCTCATCAATCACACCTTAAGTAGCAGAAATCATAATACATAGACAGAAAAAAGGGTGAGTCCCATTAACTGGATATAACTTGATCTCATGGTCCCAAGGTCTCATTTACTCATATTATTATGCTGTTTAGGAGCACAACAGCACATCATCAAGGATTCACACTGTCTAACAAGTGTGTAGTTAGGAAACTAGTTTAAATAGCTTGGATTAAACCAAGGCTCTCTCTTTAGTCAACAGAGACTGCATAATTAGTAGAAGCAATTACCATCCTGATAGCAATTCTCCCCAGCAAAGAGATTTGTGTGTTGCCTGTAGCACAAATGGAAGAAGACTTGCACGCAGGAGGACTTTGGAGGGCAATACAGGAGGTGACCCACAGAGTCAAGAGAAAGCCACCAATGACCAATAACAATGATGTAAATACTTTATAAAGCAATCCTGCAGCAGTGAAATCACATCAGTGTTGTTTGGTATCTTACCCACTTCTCTGGATCTCAGCCAAGGGGATCCCATGAAGCAAAGGACAATTGTATAACACAGGAAAGCAACCAGGACACAAACAAAACTGCAGTGATAAGGAAACTTTCAGAATTTACTAAACTTATATTTACTGAGAAATAGAAAACGTTGTGTCAAGACTGAATAAAGCGGATTGAACTCTTCCAAAAGTTAGATTCTTGGAGATATCGGTTTGCAATTGGTAGTAAACCTACAATGGGCAGTAAACTTACTAATCCCAGTTACTATGACCATGAGAGAATAATGAGGAGAGCTGACAGATCTTATATAATTTTGAGGATCTGTCAGTGTCCTTTGCAAAGATAGCTTTTCTCTTTGCAGAGAAAGCATTTTAAATTAGCAAATGTGAGATTAGTGATGAGTCCACAGGCTCTCTCCACGAGGAAGAAATCCGTTCTGTGTTGTCTCAGGTTAGTGCTTCAGCCATTAGACCATATAACTTATTTATTCCCAATTATTTCCATTACCTCTGGGTTCTTGATACAAATTATCCTGATACACAGAGTTAAATATTAGCTTTAGGTTGTTGGCCTTATCTTTTATCTTCTTGAACAAGTACATCATCATCTATAGTAGCAAATAAAAGGGGACAAGAACAGTTATTTACCTTGAAGCCAGCTGGCACAGTGTAGCTTGTATCCACAGCTAAATTCACTTAGGTCCAAAAAGGTTGCTACATGCAACCTGCATGTTAGGAACAGCTCCTGGATGATGATCCAGGCCCAGGCACTCTCTGGAGAAGCCCCAGCAAGCCTAAGCTGTGAACCAAACAACCAATTCAACAGCATGGTTGACCTAATTGCAAGGTCTCAGCCCATATTCTGGCCTTGATTAGTTTGCTGTTGGCCTTAATTAATTTGCAGCACAAAGATGGAGTTCATGTATTAAACCAGAGAGGAAAACATTTCAATGTAGGGTAGGAAAATCTTTCATTTGAGTGCTTTAAGTTAGAGGTTGCTCCTGAGAGGCAAAGTGTTGCTATTTTATTATAGTTTTCACTTGCAAAGACTCAGGTGTAATATGAAAAAACAGGTGGAGAAAATAGGGTTGAAAGGGACCTCAGAAGACCATTTAGTTCATCTTCCTCCCTCAAGGCAGGTTTTCATTATGTGATGAGGGAGGTGATTCTCCCTCTCTACTCTGCTGTCATGAGACCCCACCTGGATACTTCATCCAGCTCTGGAGGCACCAATATAAAAGGGACCTGGAGCTACTGGAGCAAGTCCAGAGGAGGCCACAGAGATAATCAGAGGGCTGGAGCCCCTCTGCTCTGGAGACAGGCTGAGAGAGCTGGGGGTGTTTAGCATGGGATCTTTAGAAGGCTCTAGGGAGACCTTAGAGCCCTTCCAGTGCTTAAAGGGACTCCAAGAGAGCTGGAGAGGGACTTTGGACAAGGATGTGGAGTGGTAGAACAAGAAGGAATGGCCTCACACTGAAAGAAGGCAGGGTTAGATTAAATATCAGGAAGAAAATCCCTGTGAGGGTGGCAAGGTCCTGGCACAGGTTGCCCAGAGAGGCTGTGGCTGCCGCATCTCTGGAAGTGTCCAAGGTGAGGTTGGACAAGGCTCGGAGCAATCTGGGACAGTGGAAGGTATCCTTGCCCATGGCAGGGGGTTGGAAGAAGATGATTTTTAAGGTCCCTTCCAACCCAAACCGCTCTGTGATTCTCTGTTTAACTTACTCTTAAAATCTTTTACTGATGGAGATTCCACCACCTCCCCAAGAAGAGCTATCTGACACTTAGAAAGTTTGCCTAATGACTAACCTAAATGTTCCTAGTACAGTGTAAGTCCATTGCTTCCTGTTCTGTCCTGAGTGGACATGGAGAAGAAGTTATTTCCTTCATTTTTGCAACAAACCTTTTCTTAGCTGTGTCCTGTTTTCCTCTCTCCCTTCTCTTTCCCTTGGTCAGAAAATTAACCATAATCTTAAAATACGAGCATAAAATATTTAACACATACACTGATTACACAGATATTATGTTGAGCAGGTTATTTGCATGGGTAAGAATTGTGTTTGTGGGGGTTGGAAGCCTTAAATGTGTTATTTTTAATTTTCATTTGGGATTGTTGGAGTTATGAGAGTTGCTTCTAAAACATTCGGTATTAAAATATTCAACATTTAAATATTCAGGTCAATCTGCCTTTTCCTCTAACTCTCAAAGGGTTAAGCCCCTGGCTGATAACTCCCTTAGCGAGTCAGATCCTTCATTGCCAGTAGAACCCTTACAAGAGGACACGTTTCATTTTTTTAACTGGAGCATATCTAATGATCCAGGGGGAAAGCCCTGTCTCGTAACGTTTGATCCAGCCTCAGACAAGAGGAGCAAGGTGGCATCAGCCTCTTCCTATTTAGTCATGAGCCAAGGAAGTGCACCAGTGTTCGAGTGACATGCAGAACACATGCATCAAAGTAGCAGCTCAATCTGCACGGCAAATAACCCTCCGTGGTGGCTCAGCATGGGTGCTGGCCCTGAGCTGCGGTGCCAGTAATTGACATAGTTGCCCAACGCTAGAAAACAAACTCGGGAACTATTCTCATTAGACGTCCCCCTGGTTTGCTGCTCCGTTATTGTAAAACCCAAACACTGAGCTTCCTACCAGCGTGGCTCTGGTTTTAATTAGTTCTGATGGCACTGGGCGACGCGCCAAGGAAAAAAATGAACTTCCTGTGATTGAGGCTTGTTGCTCAGTATGTTGCTTCCTCCACACAGAGATTGTTTTCACAACATTTTCTGAAAAGGAGCTACTGACAGAAATAATATAAGTTTTTACTGCTTTTGATTTTTTTTTTTTAATTCTGCATTCCGTGCTTATAAAAAGTGGCTCAAAGTCAAGGATCCTTAAAGTTACTGTGTCATTATTTTGCCTTTGTGTGACTTGGATGATTAAAGACATCCTAGCAGATGAATTTTTTAATAGAATAAGCACAGGCTCCTGTTAAAAAAAATTAAGACCGGGGAATTTTTAGTGGTTTAAATAAATTAATTTGGATATGTTCAGGCATGGGATGGGGAGGGACTTGCAGCTTACATTCAACAGCATAAGTTGTCACAGTGTGAGTAGGGATGAGGGAAATGGCAGATGAATGTGATTGAAAAGCAGCATTAGTGTCTCCATGTGAGAATGCGATGAGTCTTAGCAGTTTCCTTCATTTCTTCTTACGAGGCATCTCAAGTTAATTTCATATGAAAGGTTCAAACACAATCGTTTTGTTCCAGTGTCTGTAGGTGAGATTCACGGCCAGGCACCTACATTTAGGGGCCTCAGAAGGGCACGTCTGCATTTGTGCTGTCTCTGATTTGAGTCAGAGACAATGAAGATCTAGTTTATACCACGACTCAAGTCCAGAGACCAGTTGACCTGACCACATGCAGGGAGCTGTTTCTTGTGTGAGCTGAATTGCTTTCCAGGCTCCATTGACTTGTATGGACAGGATCTCCACCAGCCATGGTAGGTTACACAACTAGACCAGATGGACAGATCTACATTTTAGATTCCTAACTACAGACCTGCATAATAGTAGGGTTCTGCCTTCAGGTGTTGTTCTCTAGACTCCCACTGACAACACTGATAAGTGTTTGATTTAACCACCCACACACGGGTATCCAGGGCTGTCTGAGATGCCCCCAGGTCTCATCTTGCACCCAGCTGTCTCTCTAGAAAAGCATGGCTCTACTGTAAGTCCGGGGTTATATCTGTCAATCCCACATGGATCTCTCACAGGGCCTTGAATGTCTCAGGTTGCACCAAATAAACTATGTCAAGTCAAACTTACTTGAGCTCTCAATTTTTGGTGACAACAGTGAGAGCTTGGGCTCCAAGTACACGCAGTTCCCACCCTTCAATTATCAAAATTGGACAGCTGAAGCAGGGGATGAATCCCCCCTGCCATGTTACTCTCCCTGGATGGATGTTACTCCAGATGATGCACGGGCAAATCTCTCATGGCTAATTCTGTGCTTTATAAATTTCATTTTAAAAGATGGCTTTCATCCTGAAAGTTTCTGAACCTGGTTTGTCCTGTTGAATGTCAGCTCTGACAGCCTGCTTGCCATTGCTCAGCTGTTTTGTGGCAGTCTCATTTCTGCAGGTGTATATATAGAGATAAAAGAAATGATCCATCTAGTTCAATTATAATGTCATTCAAGTCAAAATAAAAACAGAAATAGTGTTTGTCACTGTGTTTCTGGAATTACTTGTGTTGCTTTTTAAAATAGGAGTGCGAGGTGCATCAAGGTACATAATGAGTAAGGATCACTCTGATGGCATTCAAAGAGCACAACATGTCAGATTCCAGAAATGACCAACTGCTGCAGTGGTTTTAAAATGGCATCAGCAGACCATGCAAACAACTGGATGTTAACAAGAGAGAATTGAGAGGATAATTTATCTTAATACTATTCTTTAGTTCTGCTTATATTTATTTAATAAATTAATTTTTAGGAGACAGTCTCTTTGAAATACATCTGCAAATAGAGAATTTTATCAAAAAAAAAAAAAAAAGTTGAGACAGGTAGAAAACAATTGAAAAATCTACGAACAACTACTAAATAGAAAATCTCCAGAGATTCCCGAGCCATGGATCGCCAGAGCACTGATTTTGGATTCCAGAGAAGTTTAAGAAGATGGAGAGTCTTGAGAGAGATTTCTATGAGCAGATCTTTATGTGTTTCAATGTTTTAGGGTGTACAAACACCAATAGAACTGGTCTGATTATATTCCTAAGTATGGATGCATCTACCATCCTTATATAAAAGCATGACCTCCCAGCCACTCTTCTGGGATAAACTTTGAGGACACAGAATCAAAGAATCACAGAATTGTTGAGATTGGAACTTATGGGGATCATCTTGTCCCATACCTCTCTTCAAGCAGTCACAAACAGCAGGCTGCATATTAACAAAAACACACACAAACTAGATGGCTCTGGCTCAGAAAAGTAGTGGGGCACATTGACATTTCATACCCAAACCAAGACTTTTATTGCAGAAGTCGTGAGCCACAGGATGAAGTTGCTTCTGGTCTCAACATCATTATGTTGGCCTGTCTTGGCACTATTTCACCCCTGGACAATATTTGTCATTACTCCATGCCGTGAAACTCTTCCTTGGTTCTACCTAAACTGGAGCTCCAGTCAAGAATCAGAATATATTGGTATTTCAGGAACATAATGCTCCAGGAGGACCTTAGAAAATCTTCCAGTACCTAAAGGGGCTACAAAAGAGCTGGAGTGGAGCTTTGGACAAGGGCTTGGAGTGACAGGACAAGGGGAAATGTCTTTAAACTGAAAGGGGAGATTTAGATTAGATTAGATATTAGGAAGAAATTCTTTACTGTAAAGGTGGTGAGACACTGGAACAGATTTCTCAGAGAAGCTGTGGCTGCCCCATTCCTGGAAGTGTTCAAGGCCCTGTTGGACGGGACTCAGAGCAAACTGTTCTGGTGAAAGGTGGCCGGGGGACGGAACAAGATGATCTTTAAAGTCCCTTCCAACCCAAACCATTCTTTAATTCTATAATTTTTTGCAGATTTTTTAAAGAAAAACAAATACTTCTCATCAAAAGCAATCCAATCTAAAAACATTGATGATTTTCTGAATAAAATTTGGTGCCTTTGTTCTGTTACTTTTCATTTTCCTACCCAACCCTTGGCTCTTTTTCCTACAAGAACTTCACAGAAAGGACCTTCTAAATTACCCTTTTTCTTGTTCTTCAAGGACTTTGGTGAGAGATCTTGTCTTCTTAATGGTATTTTAGTTGCTTAACTGCAAAAAGCATGTAATTCTCTCAGCCTCCTTTATAAATCTCAGTTTTCAAATGGTTTTAGAGGATCTATACAGGCTGGCTGAATTTCACAGAATCACAGAATCAACTAAGCTGGAAAAGACCTCTGAAATCATTGAGTCCAACTTTTGACCTAATCCCACCTTGTCTACCAGACCACAGCACTAAGTTCCACATCCAGTCTCTCCAGGGATGGTGACTCCACCACCTTCCTGAGCAGCCCATTCCAATGCCCAGTCACTCTCTCAGTAATGAACTTCTTCCTAATGTCTAACCTAAACCTCCCCTGGTGCAGCTTAAGACTGTACCCTCTTGTCCTACTGCTAATTGCCTGAGAGAAGAGACTGATACCCACCTGGCTACAACGTCCTTTCGAGGAGTTGCAGAGAGGAATAAGGTCCCCCCTGAGCCTCCTGTTCTCCAGGCTAAATAACCCCATCTCCCTCAGCCTCTCCTCACAGGACTTGTGCTCCAGTCCCTTCACCAGTCTCATTGCCGTTCTTTGGACACCCTCCAGCACCTCAATATCCTTCCTGAACTGAGGGGCCCAGAACTGGACACAGCACTCCAGGTGTGGCCTCACCAGTGCTGAGTACAGGGGAAGGATCACTTCCCTGCTCCTGCTGCCACACTGTTCCTGATCCAGGCCAGGATCCATCAGCCTTCTTGGCCATCTGGGCACACTGATGGCTCATGTTCAGCTTCCTGCCAATCAATTTACGAGGTTCACCTCTGACTGAAGCAGGGTATCAGAGTTTAGTCCTGAGACTCCCTGCGTTTAGATTTAGCTTCTACATTTGAAGGCAGAGCGGGTCACAGTCTTGAGTGCTGAAATTCTGAAGCAGGAATTACACAAGGGGTTAATTTGATTCTGTATTTAGATTAACAGTACTTGTATAAATACTGAGTTGGAGCTGATGTCAATCTTTTATGCTAATTGCTAGTTAGACCCATTGCTTGGACCACTTTTGTCAGATTGTTATCTGTGTTCTGTAGAGAGATTTACGCATTTGCTTTCCATTAACATTAATAGGAGCTGTCCACATAAATCACTCATCGCCAGGGTAAGAAAAGATAAAGTCCTACTAAGTTCAGGGAACACAGGCTTTCCCAATTGAAAAATCTATTAATAATAAAACCCCTACAATGTAAATATCTGACATCTGAACTGTATAGTAAATAAAGTGGTCCATGAAGTGATTGCTCCAAGGGGAAGCAATGCTTGGCTAGTTCCAAACCTTTTTTAAAAACTCATAT
>NW_020956853.1:7738-10320 GCF_003031625.1 Empidonax traillii
CTTTGAAATACATCTGCAAATAGAGAATTTTATCAAAAAAAAAAAAAAAAGTTGAGACAGGTAGAAAACAATTGAAAAATCTACGAACAACTACTAAATAGAAAATCTCCAGAGATTCCCGAGCCATGGATCGCCAGAGCACTGATTTTGGATTCCAGAGAAGTTTAAGAAGATGGAGAGTCTTGAGAGGGATTTCTATGAGCAGACCTTTATGTGTTTCAATGTTTTAGGGTGTACAAACACCAATAGAACTGGTCTGATTATATTCCAAAGTATGGATGCACCTACCATCCTTATATAAAAGCATGACCTCCCAGCCACTCTTCTGGGATAAACTTTGAGGACACAGAATCAAAGAATCACAGAATTGTTGAGATTGGAACCTCTGGGGATCATCTTGTCCCATACCTCTCTTCAAGCAGTCACAAACAGCAGGCTGCATATTAACAAAAACACACACAAACTAGACGGCTCTGGCCCAGAAAAGTAGTGGGGCACATTGACATTTCATACCCAAGCCAAGACTTTTATTGCAGAAGTCGTGAGCCACAGGATGAAGTTGCTTCCGGACTCAACATCATTATGTTGGCCTGTCTTGGCACTATTTCACCCCTGGACAATATTTGTCATTACTCCATGCCGTGAAACTCTTCCTTGGTTCTACCTAAACTGGAGCTCCAGTCAAGAATCAGAATATATTGGTATTTCAGGAACATAATGCTCCAGGAGGACCTTAAAAAATCTTCCAGTACCTAAAGGGGCTACAAAAGAGCTGGAGTGGAGCTTTGGACAAGGGCTTGGAGTGACAGGACAAGGGGAAATGTCTTTAAACTGAAAGGGGAGATTTAGATTAGATTAGATATTAGGAAGAAATTCTTTACTGTAAAGGTGGTGAGACACTGGAACAGATTTCTCAGAGAAGCTGTGGCTGCCCCATTCCTGGAAGTGTTCAAGGCCCTGTTGGACGGGACTCGGAGCAACCTGTTCTGGTGAAATGTGGCAGGGGGATGGAACAAGATGATCTTTAAAGTCCCTTCCAACCCAAACCATTCTTTAATTCTATAATTTTTTGCAGATTTTTTAAAGAAAAACAAATACTTCTCATCAAAAGCAATCCAATCTAAAAACATTGATGATTTTCTGAATAAAATTTGGTGCCTTTGTTCTGTTACTTTTCATTTTCCTACCCAACCCTTGGCTCTTTTTCCTACAAGAACTTCACAGAAAGGACCTTCTAAATTACCCTTTTTCTTGTTCTTCAAGGACTTTGGTGAGAGATCTTGTCTTCTTAATGGTATTTTAGTTGCTTAACTGCAAAAAACATGTAATTCTCTCAGCCTCCTTTATAAATCTCAGTTTTCAAATGGTTTTAGAGGATCTATACAGGCTGGCTGAATTTCACAGAATCACAGAATCAACTAAGCTGGAAAAGGCCTCTGAAATCATTGAGTTCAACTTTTGACCTAATCCCACCTTGTCTACCAGACCACAGCACTAAGTTCCACATCCAGTCTCTCCAGGGATGGTGACTCCACCACCTTCCTGAGCAGCCCATTCCAATGCCCAATCACTCTCTCAGTAATGAACTTCTTCCTAACGTCTAACCTAAACCTCCCCTGGTGCAGCTTAAGACTGTACCCTCTTGTCCTACTGCTAATTGCCTGAGAGAAGAGACTGATACCCACCTGGCTACAACGTCCTTTCGAGGAGTTGCAGAGAGGAATAAGGTCCCCCCTGAGCCTCCTGTTCTCCAGGCTAAATAACCCCATCTCCCTCAGCCTCTCCTCACAGGACTTGTGCTCCAGTCCCTTCACCAGTCTCATTGCCGTTCTTTGGACACCCTCCAGCACCTCAATATCCTTCCTGAACTGAGGGGCCCAGAACTGGAGACAACACTCCAGGTGTGGCCTCACCAGTGCTGAGTACAGGGGAAGGATCACTTCCCTGCTCCTGCTGCCACACTGTTCCTGATCCAGGCCAGGATCCATCAGCCTTCTTGGCCATCTGGGCACACTGATGGCTCATGTTCAGCTTCCTGCCAATCAATTTACGAGGTTCACCTCTGACTGAAGCAGGGTATCAGAGTTTAGTCCTTAGACTCCCTGCGTTTAGATTTAGCTTCTACATTTGAAGGCAGAGCGGGTCACAGTCTTGAGTGCTGAAATTCTGAAGCAGGAATTACACAAGGGGTTAATTTGATTCTGTATTTAGATTAACAGTACTTGTATAAATACTGAGTTGGAGCTGATGTCAATCTTTTATGCTAATTGCTAGTTAGACCCATTGCTTGGACCACTTTTGTCAGATTGTTATCTGTGTTCTGTGGAGAGATTTACGCATTTGCTTTCCATTAACATTAATAGGAGCTGTCCACATAAATCACTCATCGCCATGGTAAGAAAAGATAAAGTCCTACTAAGTTCAGGGAACACAGGCTTTCCCAATTGAAAAATCTATTAATAATAAAACCCCTACAATGTAAATATCTGACATCTGAACTGTATAGTAAATAAAGTGGTCCATGAAGTGATTGCTCCAAGGGGAAGCAATGCTTGGCTAGTTCCAAACCTTTTTTAAAAACT
>NW_020956853.1:11026-63948 GCF_003031625.1 Empidonax traillii
GAGCTGTCCACATAAATCACTCATCGCCATGGTAAGAAAAGATAAAGTCCTACTAAGTTCAGGGAACACAGGCTTTCCCAATTGAAAAATCTATTAATAATAAAACCCCTACAATGTAAATATCTGACATCTGAACTGTATAGTAAATAAAGTGGTCCATGAAGTGATTGCTCCAAGGGGAAGCAATGCTTGGCTAGTTCCAAACCTTTTTTAAAAACTCATATAACTCCTCTGGTATTGGTAAAAGCATAAATAAAGCAAATAGCTTCAGAGGAAGGAGGAGAAGCAGGAGCATAGTAATTTCAATTGTTATTTTTATTGGCCTTTATTTTTTTCTGCGAGATAGTGACAGATCCAATAAAACACCTTGTTATACACACAGAGAGACAAAGACTACTAGACTACTAGAAATAATACGAAAACCTCTTGGCTAATCCAGATGTAACTGGGCATGAGCTCATTTAGACTGAGAAGTTAAAGGTGTCCAGATGCAACACTTACTGCTTTGCTCCTTGTTGTTGTTCCTTACAAAATTGATGCAATTTATCTCACTGGGCCAGGAAAACACATAGATCATTGGTCAGGACTCCCTGGTATCTGGCGCTTGGCCAGCCTTGATTATGATCTGTGTAACTTTCCAATATGATGACACATAAAAAAAAACAAAAGCAAAATTGTTTTACCCTTTCTGGTGAGGTAAATCTGGATTGATGCTGGTGAGGTTACAATAAAGTATCAGTGAATAAGCAAAAGAACCAAGTTTCATCCATTATGTTGCCATCATTTAATCCTCTTTGTAGCACTGAGTACTGTTTTTCAAAGGGATGCTATAAACAGGTTGCCAAAAGCTTTATCTGTGTTTCAAAATACATGCACACACCTACTGTTTTGTCTTTCCTTCTACACTTAAAAGGAAAAAATTAAGCTTCAGTTAGAAGTCATAGGTACAGCACTGTGCCATGAAAAGCCATCAGTTAGAAAGCAAACTAGATGCAATGTTACATTTTGCAATTGATGCCTAATCACTTGACACTGATGAAACGAGCAAAGTGAACATTGTGGGCATACCTGGTGTGTGTGAGAGAGGAATAGTGTCTCTTCAGAAGGGAATAGTGTCTCTTCAGGAAACATCAGTTTGTCTGAATTAAAATATCTCATGGGAATAGACCTATTTAACAAATTTTTTTTTTTTTTTTTTAGTTTCACAGCTGATTCTCTAACAAATTTTTCTCTTTTTTTTCCCAATTCATTTCTTATAGGGGACTCATCGTTTTGGCTTTCTGATACCTCAATGTTCTGTGTCAGTGACCATATTTTATTCAATTCCCCAACATCCTAAATAATGGTAATAAGCTCCTGGCATGACCCCAAGAACCTGTGGTAGAGCCTGGATATTTTCTTAGGAAAAATAAACAGCCTTAAAGAAATAAAATCTGCAGCAGCTACCACTTCTCCTGGAAAGTTATCCTGGTGGATCTGGTGAGCTCTTGGCTTGAAATCTGAGGTTTCAATTTATTCAAGCACAAGATCTCTGGATCTAATGGTTCTATCTTTTTTTTACAATAAAGATCCTTCCAGTGTGGCATGGAATCTCCCTGGAGAGGTACCTCGGGTTGTGCTGATACAGTTCATGAACTGATATTCTCCATTTGGGGTCTGGCCAAGGTTTTACCATTGGCCTCGATTATTAGGAGTAGAGGAACAATTCCTCTCTCTTAAGGAACACAGTGGCAGCCAAAGGTTAGATTGATTTTGGCTGCCACACCGCAACATCTTTCCACTTTATCAAATGCCTGATAAGCTTGGATTCACGCTCCATACTCAGTCCAAACATCCATTGGATTTTTGTAGGAAGTTGGTTGGAAAGAAACAATCAAAAGTGTGATAACTTAAAAAAACTTTGACACCTGTAGGAAGGGGTGGGCAGGGTGGGAGGGAACTATTGCACTTGGCAAGGAAATGAGAACAAAAGAAGAACAAAAACTGGTAAATTCTTAGATATTTTGACTTGCAACATCATTCTGAATAAGCTGCTGAATTGTACTCATTATCTTTTTAGGGTTGTCAGAGATCCCCAAAGAAGAAATATTGCTTAGTTTTTATCTGTTCAGGACCATCACAAGGAAATAAAGATGGACAGGCAGGTAAACAGGCAGCAGATACTACGAATATCTTTGTGGTTTCCTTTATAATGCAGTACCATAACAGGATTTATAGCACAGTGGCAATGTGCAGAGCCCTGGGTGTAATTCACACAGCTAAAATAAAAATGTAAAGAAACCAGGGCGTAAATGCAAAGAACATGAAACTATTTCTCATCTAAGCAGAAGTATACGAATACATTTCTGGTGTTAATAATTTAATTAGGAAGCTTTATTTGTTGCAGACACAGGTCATTCTGAGGGTGCACAAAAGGATTCAGCAGACCAAAAATAATAAAAATAATGATTAGAATGAACCCTCCAAAACAGAAGAGGCTGACAATGAAAAAGAAAGCACAGTCCTGTGAGTGCTAAGAATAACAATAAGGCAACACTTTTAGTAAAAGTGTAGCATTGATATTTTATATTTAAACACTTTCAACCAACAATGTCGAGACCCACCCTAAAAAAAAAAAAAATCCTCAAAAAAAATGCAGTGTGTACGTAGACAGACAGGTGTGCTGAAAGAAGAGATGCTGTGATAGAAGGAGAAAATCGGAAAAGAACGGAAATGGCCGATTCTTTCTTTGTGACATATTTTCTCTCTCATCCCTGCATATTTGCATTAAAGTGATTGTGAATAATGTACATTTGACCAGTGCTGTCTGCGGAACTAATGCCTATTAAAGTGATGGGAAGTAGCATATGTTGTGCCTTGGGCAGAGAAAGTCCAATCACCCCCACTGTGTGCAAGTCTCCAACTAAAATGCAGGACAGCCTGGGTTTTATCCTAAATGAACCCAGCAGGGAGAAACAGGACACAGTCCCTCATTCCACATTTAAGTCTCTAAACTAAGGTTTAAAGAGTTAGATTCGGAAAAAGGGAACTGTAACATTCATCATTTAATTTACACTTGAAGCTAATGCTATTTTATCTTTTCCTGGTGCTGGGAATACAAAGGGAAGTAGTAAGGCAGGGGGAGTGGACGTGTCTGCAGTTGTTTCAAAAACTGAGATGCATTTGCTTTATTGGTACCAAAGGAAAGAAAAAAGGAAGGGGGGGGGGGGAAGGACAAAAGAGAAAGAAAAGAGAAAAAAAAAAAAAACAACCTCCATCACTCCACTCCTGTTGTGCTTTCACATTTTCTGCCAGTGTATGATTTTGTCAGTAATTGCAAAACGGTTTGGGTTTGTTTGGTTTCACTTTTATGTTCCTGCACTGTACTAGAAATTTTCTGCTATTTGAACAGTTTGTAAAGCTTTTTTTGAGTCGTGTTACATAATCTTCCCAACGACCTCCAGCATCAAGTTCAGATCTAAAGCAGTCTTTTTTCTACCTGTGTGAACTTGATAGCTGGGGAAAAAAGAAAAAGGCAATTACAGGACTGTATGAGAATAACAAATTCAGCTGAACTAAGGAAATAAAAATTGCCGAATTGTCATGTTTAGATCTGTTGCAACAAATTTTGCTTCATTACATTCAGCATTACAGAAAGGAGAGGGGGCAGGGGGTAGAAGGGAAAGGAGGCAAAGAGGCAATTTTTTTTTTTTTTCCACATGTAGTATTCATGGGAGTACTTCATCTCCCTTTCCAGTGAAATAAATCTGCCTTAAATAGAACTGTATCTCTTAGTGATGTGGAAAAACATTTGCTGCCAATGTAAATCAGGAGCAGTGGCAGTGGAATACATGGATTGGCATGGGATCCCAATTACTGTGGTGCAAGGCCTGACTGTCCCACCCAATTCAGATCAGTGCACAGAAGGGAGATGAAGATTTCGTCTTTTTTTTTCAGCAGAAAAGTAAACTGAATAGTTAAGTTAATTTGTAATCTTGACAGCAGGCTATTAGCTATTAAACATCAACTGTTAGTGGGTGAGAGTTTTGGAGTTTATACTTTCCATTCTCTCTTCACTGAATCTAAACTACAAGTTTTTACTCCAGCTAGAGTCAAACTCTGTGTTAGCTACCAATGAAATTCCAGTGAAAGCACTATTAAATAAGTACTCAGAGACACCAGCTGTTATCCACCACAAGAAGCATCCAACATCCACACACTGGGGCTCACCATTGCTTTGAGCCACCCCAAGAACACATGTCCACAAAAATTGGCAGTGTCTCCCAAGGCTGTGTTTCTCTGCCCCTTCCTTTGCTGTTATCATTTGGGACTATGGAACTTCACCGTGAGAGGGGTCCCCAAACTATGGAACCTCACTCTAAACTGGATCCCCAAAATGATCTTGCTGAACAGGAAGAGGAGGGGGAGACCATTAAAGTTTGGGTAAATCTTTCCGATGACTTCTCAGTGAAAACCAACAATTACAACAAAAGAACACAAAAGAGGTATTTCTGCTTCCATCATCAGTACAGATATAACCAATAAAGTCAGGATCTTATCAGGGTCATTTTGCCAACTATCACATTTTGGTCATGGTGATTTAAAGTTTTCTAGCATCCAAAATGAGATGGGTAGATCCAAACTCTCCATTGGGAAGATTCTTTGGTTTGTGCTAATTCACCTTAGAAGAATTAGAAGAATTCTAATTTAGTGGAAGAATATTTTGTGAGAGTATCATCTTGACCACAGGCAAAACCATTCTCACAGCCGAACTCTGGAAGTGTTTTATTTCCTAGAATAGATGTTGCTTAGATGTCTACTTTAAGAGAAAATTAATTTCTTTCCAATCTCCACTGACTGTATTAACAAAGAGTTTGATTCAAGTACTCAGCCACTGGTGTCTAGTGCCGCCTGTGATACTGTAGGATACTAAAACAAAAGAGTTCAGATCTCTTATATGTCCTGTGTCATGCCACAGAATCACAGAATGATTTGGGTTGGAAAGGATCTTAAAGATCATCTTGTTCCAATCCCCTGCCATGGGCAGGGACAACTTCCACTAGAGCATGTTGCTCAATATCTAATAACTTGAGTTGGTTGTCCAGCAATCTAATACCACTACGGACTCAGGTCACTCAGTCAAACATGTTTTGGGATTTTAGTCATCTAAACTAGATTTGTGTATATTAATCAGAAAGGGAATCCCATACTAGAATTCCTGAGTTCACCACTACCTCCACCACCTCAAGAAGATGACAAAGAAGAGACACCATCTCCTGATGCAGCCCATGAGAATAAACTTCTAACAGAGGTTTTGCTGGAGTGAGAAATCCAACACTGTAAAAATTTCTCTCATTTTACTACATCGAGAGCAGGTCTTGATTCTTCAGAGCTACTAACGCTCTGAATCAACCCATCATTTTAAGCTGAGATGTAGTCAGGTTAGAGACCCACAAGAGGCCATTTGAATATGTCAGTCTCTGTCTTGCTTATTCCCACAGAAAACAATATCTAACCATGGTCCCATTAATTTTGTGCATAGGAAACCAGTAGAGTGCAAGTAGCAAAGTCCAAAACCAAAGCCATCAACTTTTATCCTGCTTAGAGGACTTCTATTCTTCCCCTGCAGCAGTGGCTGCTCACACTGGACACAGGCTGTGGCTCCTACAAACCCATGATACACTGTTAATTTACTCAAAATACAAATTTGATTTAGGTTATTCAAGACTTCGTGTTGAAGATTCTTCTCACTGCAAAAACCAAGAGGGAGCAGATTTAGAGGGTCCTGTGTGGTGTGAACAAAAGGTCAATTGTCCCTCACAAACTTACAGGAGTCCCTAAGGGCCTGTGCCGTGTCTATCTTCATGCTTTAAGTGGCCTCATTTCCTAGTTTATTTTGACAGTCTCTTTCCAGTCTTTGCTTTTATATGCTTACCCATTATTAGTTCACTTCTCATAATTACAGCTGCACTTTGGGTGGTATGTTGTAACTGCTCCCCTGACAGCAGAGTTCAAGCATGAAATAGTCTCTGTGCACCCTCTTTGGTGTTTGTCTTCCTTAAAAGTTCTTTCCAAGCTCTGAGATGTGCTCACTGCTGTTTGCATTATGTTCCCATCACATTTATGTTTTTCCCTCTTTCTTTGTAATTCTCAGTTAAGAAGCTGGGATGGGAAGAAAAAAAGGAGGATGGGTGTGAATTACAACCTTAAACAAAGAAGTGGTTAAGACAATAAAAAGCCCTTACAATTATCCAGTCTGACTTTGCATATGCATATGAAAGTCATGTGAGTAACATGATAGTTTATATAACCTTCCCCAGACCTATTAAGCAATGTAATGATGAAGACAAAATGATTAAACCAAGATGAAGGGTTGTGAATCAAAGCCAGCTCAAAATTTTAAATCCATACTCATCCCTAAGGTAATTAAGACTTTAAATACCAAATTGACAGACTTTAGTGCTTCAACCCCATTCACTATTGCAAGACTTGTTTCCAAAGACAGACCAAAACTGGAGAGAACCTCAGAGCTGTGTTCAGTAACTGAACTCTTGTCCTTTTTGAAGTCAATGAGACTTTCACAATTAACTTCAGTTGTGCCACAATTTCTTTCCTGGTGCTTTTAGTACATGCACTGATATGGATTTGAAGAAAGGCATCTGTTCTGTGACAAACTATGAGCTGACAGAGCTCATGGCTTGGTAGTTCTTTTACCCCATGGGAACATCATTGTATGTCACTGCTAAAAAGCTTTAGAATAAACCATAGGAAATGGTATAAATAGTGATGCTACTAGGTCAGTCAAAAATAACTCTTTCAAAGGTGGCTGGACAGTGCCACATCTCTATACATCTTGCTTGCTTTTTTGGTCTTATTTACTGCTCATTTCAAAATGCATCTATTTGTCCTGTGAGTGGATATGTTTGGCAAAGAAATTACAAGCAGCTACCACCGAGCACAGATGTTCATTGTCATCACTGATAGCAACAAATATCATCAGTCCAAAGCAAGATCACTCCTCTAAGGGGAAAGTATATTTAGCCATCATTCAAAAACCTCAGCCTGATATCCTTGATAGCTCAGTAACTCACTGTTTTGCCAGTGGGGCTGATAGAAGTTTCTTTGTTGTGAGGGATGCATTTGCCATTACTCACCATACCGGTTCTCCCCTCCCCTCCAGCTGTTTTACTGTGGTACAATATCCAAAACCCATGAATCTTGCAGTATCCCAGCAGCCTGCTCAGGAACATTCCAGCTTGACAAAATTAGAGCTAATAATTCAAACAAGCTAAAACATCAAATGGGAAAGAGTCAAAGGAGACTTTTCATTAAAGGCACTGAGTATTGGGAAACCTGGGAGATAAATGGTGATCCAGTAATCATCCTTGTCAAATCTGAAAGTGTCGATGTATTGATTGCCTCATTATCATTGAATTAATTACAGTTGTATCTCTCTAGATATTTAGCCTGATATTAATTAGCTAGATTATTAGCTAGATATTGGCTATTATTATATAGATTATTAGCTGGAAATTGGCTTTTCTTGCCAAAATGATGGTGTTTTGTTTCAAGACTTTCAGAATTTTGGGGTTTGTTTTTGGTTTGTTGGTTTGTTTGTTGGGGGGGGGGGGCTGTTTTTATTTTCAATATGAATTGCACGTTTTGCTGACCTGGAAAATGAATCTCTGCTTATCCATGCAAACAGACACAGCATCTCTACAAATTTCCAGTCTGCCAGCTCCTTCTGAGATATTTCTCCGAATCTCTACCTAGAAGAAAAAGGGCTCTGCATCTATTTCACTAAAATCAGTATGACTAAATATTTCACAGTGTGATGGATTCCAATGACTATGTTTATGATGTACCTGCTTGTAAGCAAGGAACTGCCTTGGGAAAGCCAATTTATTCCATGTAATCTAGCAGGTGGTCACAGCTCTATAGAAAAAATGAATTTCAGTGATTCAGAACTTGAGCTTCCTGATAACCAACCAACTTCCTGATAACATTTACGCCCAGTAATTAAAAGATCAAACTGCCTTTCTAGTTTTAGCTAACTACCTAAGATCATTGTGTCTTAATGCTTCTCACCTAAAGTCAACAGCAACAGGAAAATTACTCAAGCACTGGCACAGGCTGCTCAGGGCAGGGGTGGAGTCTCCATTCCTGGAGGGATTTAAAAGATGTGTAGATGTGGTGCTTGGGGACATGGGTTAGTGGTGAATGTGTCAGTGCTGGGGAAAGGTTTGGACTCATTGATCTCAGAAGTCTTTTCCAGCCTAAACAATTCTATGTTTCTATGACCTAATAATCCACTGCATTAAATGTAACCTATCAGAACAGAAGGTCCAATTGAAACAGAGGTTTTGGGAGTTGTTACTGCAGCTACATCAACAAATATTGTTATGGTTTACTTGGTTAGCATTGTCATATCTGATAGAGATGATGTCTGATGTCTGGTACAGGAAGACTACACCTATTTTCTAAGTTCTTTTAGGAAAATAACCATAGATTCAACCAGCCTGGGTGTCTGAATAGACAGGGCAGCATATTTTTCCAGAAGTTGTTTTCTCTTCCTGTACTGTTATAAACACATCACTTAGGTATCTTATTTATGTTCTCATTTCAACCTGATTAATTTTCTACCTTTATCTTTGAAGGTGTCCTCATAATGAATCTGGAATAAATAGGATGAAATCTAATATTGGATCATGTCTGCTGGTACAAGAGAGAAATTATTAAAAAACCCAATGCTGTCAGACTTTGGAGGCTAATTTATCTTTGTTTTAATGATATAAAAAACCATGTGGAGTAAAAAGCCAAAACCACAGTATCTTCTGATGAGGAAAGGTGTAGAACTTTTACAGGTACTCATGGTTTCAACTATTTTTACACAAGAGATGCAATTAACACGTGATTGGGATTTTTGTATTTTTTGGTGGTTTTTTTAAGGATAAAGCTGTTTTCAGTGTTTGCTTTCAGGTCTAAACACAATAAGATTGAGAGAACACATATCTTTACTTGCCATGTTCAGCTGTGAAGATCATGTTGCTGAGGCAGAATCAAAGAGGGTCACAACTGGCAAATCGCATCAAATTGCTACTTAACTACACATTCCCTCATTTGGGTTTCATTCACAATTTCTTCCTCCTCAAGTATATTTAGAGCTCTTAGAGGCTGAATCCAGTTTAACTGCACCATTGGTAGCTCCCCCACCAGCAGAAACCGTGATCCATCTTAGCAGCACGCAGGAAAAGTGCAGAAACCCTGAAGTCTAAATTGGAAAACATCCTTTTCTTCCATGTTTAAATGCTGGACAATCCTGTTCAGTGGCAGAGGAAGAGAGGGATTAATTTTTGAAGGAAGCAACCTAAGAAACCAAGGCCATGCAGTTTGATAGAAGGGGATTGTAGGCTAAAAAATCGTATTCGGAATTCCCTGGTTGCAAAACCCCACCAAGGCACATATTTCTGCTTCCTGATGGCTATCCCTTGGAAAAAGCACACACAAACATTTCCATCACTAAAATCAAGGACCCAGCAATCTACCGTCCTTGAATCAGAGCATGATGTGCAACAGGAGCTGAATAAAGACACTTGTTGGCTGTGTTGAAGTTGCATCTAAAACTTGCATTAGGCATTGTCTGTTTAGAAGCAATAGTGAGACAGACACTTCTGAATCCAGATCTTTACAATAACACCTCCCATCACTTTCATCCATCTTTTAATATCTGGGGTTTTTTTTTCTTTTTTTACAATAAAGTACAACTTGTAAAATAATAATAATTACCTCACAAGACAGATATGAGGCTTAATTAAATAAAGGCTGATTATCAGAAACTTGGAGCATGTGCAGAGCCTGTTTGCTATAGCTTTTCTGCTGCTAAGCTTTTGTGCAGATCAAGCCTGGGCTGTACAAGAAGTGATATGAATCATCTGTATCAAAAGAAATATGACTCATTCAAGGCAGAGCCATCCAAGACCACAAATGAGACATTATTTTGATAATGAGAGATTTATAGAGGAGACACAGGGAGAAGGATCTCCTGGTTCTTTTAACCCAGCCCCTATTCTAGGCCCCTACACAATCTCCTTAAAAATGTAATAATCTTCACTTGAACATCTTGACTGAGAAGGAATAGGCAGCAATTCATAGGAGATAGAAAGCAGATGAGCCTCAGTCGTTTTTACACCTAAACTCAAACCAGACTTCATCAAGTTCCTCTGTTCTTTTACCACTGGTCGCAAGCTGAGACTGGAAGTGGAAATGCCAAAGCATCCCAAAGATGGGCAGCATTTGTGATGGGATGAGAAGCAGATGTTGAAGAAATCTCTTAAGAAATGATCTTCTCATAGAAATATTGACCTTTTTTTGCACAATTCAAGTCCATGACTTCAACAAACAGGTGTACGCAGCCTCCACTCCAAAGAGCTGTGTATAATATCTTTTGTGTCACATCCAACAGCTCCATAGGCATTGGAAATAACCTGGAACCTCTCAAAGGGATCTGGACCAACACATGAGTCAATAACTCAAGTCAAGTCATCAGTGTACCCTGATTCTAACTGCTCAGCTGAAGAGGTTAAACCTGGTCTGGTGAAATGTGTCCCTGTCCAAGGCAGGGGGTTTGGAACTGGATGATCTTTCAGGTCCCTTCCCACTCAAAGCCCCATCCAACCTGTCCTTAAACACTTCTAGGGACTGGAATGCGTGTGGAGTTAAGTACAAACCAAAATCCATCCGTCTCCTGTATCACTACCTTTCTTTGTGGTATCAGATTGGATGTTGGGCCTCAGTTCTCAATGCACTTTAATTTCCGTGGAACTTAATTGTCTTATTGGCCTCATCTAGTCGTGAAGATAACTGCACAGAAGGTTGTCCATCTTCTGTGGTGAGAAGGCATATGGAACTACTGTGAATCAAACATGGTCAAATAGAGAAATCCATTGCACTGTCTCATTTTAAAAAATGGAAATCAGAAGTGGGATTCATCCTTTCTCAGTGTGGTTAAAGTCTTGATGACTTTAGTCTTACTAATGCACTTAAAGGTATAGTGATTTGCACAATTTATAGTGCAATTATAACTGTTTCCTAACTAAGAGAGAAAAATAGACTCTTTCAGCAAGTCTTTCATCTCACCTATGTAAAATACTTCTTTTAGGTCTATTTATCTCAGGAATTACCTGTCTTCTCCACTGCATACAAAGGAAATCCATAGCAACCTCCTTAAATTTAGGCTTTTAACCTATAGACATGTAAATTCCATCTTAGAAAAGAATTGAGGCGTAATTTAACACTTTAAACCCTAACAAGAGAGCTGGCTGCACCTTCTGACAGAATATTTACAATAAGGTCTTTCTGTATGGAAGACTGCTTTTTTAAAGAAAAAAATAACAAATTTAAGAATGAATGACTTACATTTTAAGTTTTATGGGTCTACAAGGAGCTAAAAGAATGTAACATTTTAAATAAAGTGTTTTTTTAAGGGCAATCAAACCAAATGGATATTAAATGAGGATACTGTAAACACATTCATAAAATATTATTTCTTTCTACATGTACTCTATCTTAATGGTTGCCATATACCTTAGCATTAGCATTTTTGCCTCTAACTCTTGCAAAATCTCAGGGTGTTTTATACTGATTAATTAATTAATTGTAGCTCAAACTCATTCTCTTGGATATAAAACCACCTGATGGATTCCCTGAGGCCCAGAGTCCCTTATGGTTTGTGAGCAAGTGGGTGGAAAAATTAAATCTTTTTGCCTCCTGCTTTACCCCCAAGAAGATACTTCCATAGTGCACCACAAGGTTCAGGCTACAGATTTTCATCTCAACTCATTTGGCCTGTGGATATGTGAGACTGCTGATGGAAGGGTTCATGAGATGAAGAGCAGCTTCACACTCCAACCACATGGTTTTAAAATAAACAGATAGTTCACTCCCCTTTATTAAAGCCAAAAGGAGTTTGGAGACAAACTTAAATTTTGCTTCTTAAGTAGCTGGAGATTATTCAACAGATTGGAAGTGTTTATATCTCTGCAGCACAAAGTTCATCTCACTAACACCTGTTAAGAGTGGCACTAATCACACCTAAGTCAGTGTTAGGCACTTGGACCAAAACAGCCATCCAGTTTCTGCTTGTGGATTCAGTGCAAAAGAGGTAGGAACCTCCAGACAGGAATTCATTCAGTTCTAAAGCAGGTTGCTAGTTGATTAACCAGGACTAGGAGCCTAATCTGCACACAACCAGCATGAAGAGAACTTAATCCTTTCATAAACAATCAGCTACTGCCCTAATGCAAGTCTTACCCAAATTAAATCATCCTTTTTTAGCACCAAGTCAACCAGACCACTTGTTTCGAGCCCAAATAAACATCTCCAGTAACAACCAAAAACAAATGTGAGAATTACCAACATAAACGCTCATTTCGATGAAAAAATAAATCCCTGTTTTCTAAAGGCTCTTTGGCTTAGATCAAACAACCAGCTAACCTTTGAACCAGCACTGGGAAGTTTCCATTCCAATGGGAGCTTTAGGAATCCATGCCAACAACCTACACTCCATCCCCAGTTGGCAGGAGGTTGGCAGCGATACAAAAAAACATGTTAACAATGCTGCTTTTTTTCTATATATACAGTAAACCTTATGTGTATCAACACACTTGTTTAAACAGCTTTTTGAATCTGACTCACAATCTTCATGAATACATAAAAAGTTCCAGATGTTAAAATGTCCCAGGACGTGCATTTTAACCAACTTTGTTCTGCATTTGTTGCCTGACATGCAAAGGGGGCATATTGATTAGAATTACTGGCATACTTACTGGTCCAGCTTTCCTGCTTCCTACTGAGTGGTATTTGCCATGGAATGAGTTGTCTTTGTGCTATTTATTCCTAGCACGGTGCTCTTGGGATCCTGGGTGCTTTGGAAATTCCCCTTTCAGCATCAGCTGGAGAGTTGAAAAGGGAAGAAAATAAAAAAGAGAGGGGGGAAAAGCAGTCTGAGACTTCACAGGTGCACTGAGGGAGGGGCTGAGAGGAGGAAGAGGAGACGGTGAGGAGAAAATGTGTTTTCCCTTCTCTGCCATTCCAGGTGCTGATCAGATCATGCCCAGGTCTGCTGGGCTCAGCTGCAACTCACCATTGGCACGTCCACTGCAGAGCCCTTCACATTGCTGCAAAATCACTGTTTGCTTTAATTTTGTTATTAAATTTAAGACTTGGAATCCCCTATAGCCATTTGCTTTCATTAACAGTGAGCACGTGTGCACTGCCAGAAAATCCAAGGCCTGGGAGAAACACACTGCAGAACATTACAGCTTCAGCAAAAGCCCGTTGGAAGCAAGGTATCCTGGATGATTTGCATGGGAATTATCATAAAGGCTTAGTGGAGCTTAAAATCAGATTTTGTGACTCTTTCAGACCTTGCTTGCGCTGATGTTACACCAGTGACACTTCGCTGACTTCGGTTTAGCTACTTCTGAACATGAATAAATAAAGTTTAGGTGAATTTTTTTTTTAAAGTGTCCTAATCCTTTTGTTATTAAAAAAGATGAAGCACTTAGCTCCACATCCATAATGATTTGGTGGAGTCTGTGCTCCTCTGTACTTGGATTGAGATCTTAGAATGTTATCCAGATCATTTACTACAAACACCCAAAACAGCCATCACAGAAAGCAGCAGGTATTCACCCAGTGGAGTAACCCAAATGGTGACATTTAGGCTGCCTGATGAGTCAGCTGACACCACCAGGACTGATGCAGAGCTCTCCAGGGACTATGTGCATGTTTTACTCTATGACTTTTCAGTGCACAGTGCACACATGATGACAGGAGTCTTCCATCCCAGACCACAAGCCAGGTGCAAAGAAATTTTCCCTCTTTTTTCCCCTGGTCCCATAAATTTTGCATTCCTCCCTGCAGAACAGCCTATGCCTGGTGTTAGGAATGCAGGATAAATCCCTGTTTCCTTCATTTTCCTCCTTTGCCCTTGATCTCATCATATAGAAGAGATTTTAATGTGGAAGCTGCCCTCTGGGCAAGTCAATCAATGTGTTCTTCAGGGCCACGATTTTTAGCTGAACTCACCCTGTCACAGTTAGGAACTTTAGTTAGTCTGGCTTTTGGGGACCTGACACCAAGAATGAGGCACAACAACAGTTGACTCAGCAGAGACTTACACAATTCCAGGTATCATTTAGGGACAAATGAGAGGTGGACAGGTAGTAGGAGTTGCACAAAATCGGCTACAACTGTGAGTGCCATCCAGGGTCAGGAGTGGGACAAAATAACCTACATTTGACCTCTCAACTCGAGCTTCTGTGGGACCAGATTAAAATTAAATGTAAGTGTGGGCTGGCACTCTCTCTGTGCTCCACTGACAGTGCTAACTATTTCCCATAGTGGGATGTTTAATTCCTGGAGAGCCCACAGGCACCTGCATGGTGAAAACAACACTGAGGTGCCTTTATGTCCAGCTGAGTCCCACCTCTCTTTATCTCTGAATGATACTTTATGTACTTGCATGCTTGGCTTCACCTGGCACTGGGTTGTAGGCAGTGCCAAAATAAATCCATAGGATTTAGGTGTTACCCAAGCAGTGGGAATGTGGTCTCATGCTCCATGAATTTGAATTAGTGGCAACAAAAGGACAGATGAAGGACAAATAATGGAGAATGTATAGTTAATGCTTACAAATTGGAGGTGTACAAAAGTTTGAGTAGCCCAAAGCCTTTGGTTTCCTAATATTTAGATTAGCAATCTGTCCTCATGCAGCTCAAACACCACAGCAGTTTATTGGGATTGGAGGCATTAACCTGGAAGAATAGGAGGAATAAATTCACCTCTCCTAACTTCAACCATCAGAAAGTTAGGCATCTGTCTGCACTATTTAATCAGTTTCTCTTGCAGTCAGTGAAGAAAGACAGAAACCTCTGAAAAGGCCTAATCCATCCCAGTGTGAGATGAGCTGTGCTCTGGAGGGTCCTGTCTGCTCCCATTGACTATTGAGAGATGATCAACAGCTCAGACAACCAGCTTAGATTGGGTACCCACCGTCTAGACATGCAACATTACATGAGACTAATCTACCCCCCAGATATTCAGTATCTCTTTAGAAATCTCATGAGTGTTGTTGCAGTAACAAATACTGCTTTTTCATATTTATGCTTCCCAGAAGCAAGTTTTGATTTCTGGTGTATCTCTTTTCTCCAACAACGACTCATTGTCATTCTCCACTTCCCCTGTTTAAACACCTGTGCGTGTGTATGAACACACAGACTGTACACATTAACTAACTATATCTGCATGTGTAATGCAACATTCATGTCTTTTATGGCATTTGGGTTTGTTTGCTTTCCTGTGAACAGGGAAATCTGACAAAGCCTCCAATTTTCTGCACAGAATTCCAGGCATGGTATACTTTTTGCATTAACTATATATAGAATCATGGAATGGTTTGAGCTGGAAGGGACCTTAAAGATCGTCTCATTCCAACACCCCTGCCATGGGTAGAGATACTTTCAACTAGACCAGGTTGCTCAGACCATGGGAAATTGATGGAACTTACCATATTATCATTATTATTATTATTTCTATATGCTTAAGGGTATTTTTAAGACACCGTTTCCCGAGGGCTGTACTTAGCTTGCCCTGGGATACTCAAGCCATGTTAACCCTTGAACTTGTGTCATCTTTTCTTCCAAATTTAGTAATCTAGGGCTTTTAAAGTTCACACTTAAAATTAACCGCTTGTCTGATGAATCTTATAGATGTCTTGATCTATATCTTGTGCTTCTGATCTGCAGACAGTGGCTGCCAGATGCACAGTTGAAATAATCAGCTTTTTTCTTTATTTGAAACCAGAAAAAAAAGAAAAAAAGGAAAAAAATTTGACAGTACATACACAGTCTGTTTATATCCTAATAATATCAGATGGACTTTTTGGAAGGAAAATAAATTACCAGATAAATAGCTTGCTTGGATCCTAAACAGATTAGCCCTTCATGCCATTTAAAAGGAGAAAACTACTTTGTAACAGGAAAATTATTTTTATATCTCCTATCTCACCTGGTGCATTTCCCTCCATTCTACTGATAATTCCAACATACTTTTTATTAAGAGCAATTCCAGACCCCATTATTGTTCTAAGCTCTGACATTCACATAGGAAATGAAAAACTGCCCTAACCTTCCTTCCTGCTCATAAAGTCCTGGAAGAGGTGGATAAGACCACAGAATCTTTTGACTTAGGGTAGTTTTGTTTTTTTTTTCCCCTGCATTTGCATAAATCCCCCAGGCAGGCAGGAAGAGACAATATTTCAAACCCAATCCCAAATATTTCATTTGGAGCGGTTATCTCATAATTACAGAGCTGCTGCCAATTAGCAAAAATAGAAACTTGTGGAATAATTCTGTGCTGTTAAAGATGGAAGAAGGGATGGGACTGATGGGCTTTAACATATATTATATGCAGATGTACAGTCCTGGACTAAACCAGGCAGTCCCACAGAGTGACCAGTGATTTCTTTGCCTGGAGAGGACACAGGCCCTGAACACACCCATCCAAACACCTTTTCCTTGTAAAGTTTTTTTTTTTTTTTTTGAGGGGGTGCAACTATTACTGCAATGCAATGTTATAGACAATCTGAGGCACAAACTTTACTCAACCAACAAAAATAAACTGGGAATTGGGAGGGAATATAATTATCTTTGGCAGGGGATGAGTGTCCACATGCAGGGCTTCCCTGGAAGCCTGATAACTGCAGGGAAAAAAAACCCTTTCTTTAACATCACCTTTCCCAGACCATCTGCAATATCAGGCACCCCTGATGTCGTGTGGGTCCAGAATACAGTGAGGTGAAGATGGACCTCTGGGCATTCTCATCTCTTGCTGGGAAACTTCCTCTGAAAACACCTCACAACTCCCCATTCCCTCACCAGCCTGTGGAACTTCATCATTCAAGGTCATTCCTACCTCATGTCTTATTCTTGAAGGTTTCTGAGTAATTTGCTGTTCTGCACACATTTTACTTGGGTTTGTAGGACACAGACTGCTCAAGTCTTTTACAGGTGAATACAGGAAGCCGTGGTAAGGACGGGATGGGGCAGGAGGCACTGGAAGAACTTTTCCACCTCCATGATGTATTTACCATTTATGAACCAGACACGTCCTGTGGTAGCTTTCTAAATAAATGAACCTTAGGAGTTGGACTTGATGATCCCTGTGGGTCCCTTCCAACTCAGGGTATTCTATTACTCTAACCTCTGCAGCATTTTTTGCAAGTGAAAAATTGAGCATGTTTTTGCTCACCTTAAGATCAGACCCTGTCCCTGGATATAACATCAGGGTTCACTTGGAAAAACTGATTACTGGTCTTTTGGGGAAAAAAAAAAAGTACAAGGGATTATCTCACCCAGTATAAAAGGTCCACTCATACCTTCTCAGGCTCAGAGATGAGGCAGACACTCTCCAAGCAGGGCTGTGTCTACAGCAGATTACAAGCACAGGATGTTTCCATGTGCCATGCTGACAGCTCCAGTGCAAACTTCTTGTAGACCGCTTATAAGTCTCTGGGGAAAACCTAAAACACTTTCTGAAGGGGCTCCAAGAGAGCTGGAGCTTTGGACAAGAGCCTGGAATGGCTTCACAGGGGCAGAGTTAGATGGGATATTAGGGAGATATTCTTCCCTGTGAGGGTGGTGAGGCCCTGGCACAGCTTGTTCAGAGAAGCTGGGGCTGCCCCATCCCTGGAAGTGTTCAAGGCCAGGTTGGATGGGGCTTGGAACAACCATGTCTAATGGAAGATGTTCCTGCCCATGGCAGAGGTATTGGAACTGGATGGCCTTTAAGGTCTATTCCAAAACCAACCACGCTATAATCTGATGACTGTGGGCTCCTATACCATGTGCATTTAAGCACATGGGCCCCAGCTTTGCATGGAGAATCAGTGTCAAAGATGAGCAAATTTAACCTTCAGTGTCACCTCAAGGGCAACCCGAATACAAGTCATCAAGTGTTTCTGTATGAGATTCCTGATTTAGAAGAAGTACCATGTCACCACTGCTCAGCAGTCAAATCACTCATGTCCCACTCCCAGAGTGTTTGAAATAAGTTGGATCTCTGGACGTAGTTGGATAAGAGGTAGGGAAAGTCTGTAGTTTCTTGGGTACTGAACAGTGTATGACTAAGCAGGTTCATTCCTGAAATGGGTTGAGGTTGTTGAAGATCATATCCAGTACAAACATGTCAAAGTTGGGAAGATAAAAGGCCCATCAGCCTTCCCTAACTGCAGAGAGTTCACCTGTTTCCAGCCCTGCCTGTGCTGGTGGTGTTTCTTCCCTCTAATAAACTGGGTTTGTGTGGTCATCATCAGAATTTGACTTAGTTACTTCCAAAATTTCCTTTTTTTTTCCCCCATCTATATACTACAAGTAAAGTTATTTACACAAGGATAATAAAATCACATCCCTGAAGCAGATCCTGTGACACATTGGTTCTAACCTGTCTCAAATGGTGGCAGTGGGTCCTTGCTAAGAAAATTTAAGGAATATTCTGTGTTGCATCAAAAGGGCAAAAATGTGAATCAACTACTTTACAGTGGATGGCACTGAAGAAATTAAGGCCAGGCCCTGTTTCTACTGAATCAATTATAATTTTGCTCCTGATTAAAATGCAAGCTGAATCAGACTTCATAACTACTTTAATAGCCAACCCTGTGTTTTTATAATGCCTGTATTTAAATGGCTTATTCATTTAACAACATCCTTTCCCCTTCATTTATGTTACAAATAAACAGAAGTTGTTGAGCTGATGCCTAAAAAAAAAAAAAAAATAAATATTTGCTACAGTAAAAACCAAAAAATAGGATTCTCCTCTGGCCCTGCATTTGTTAAGGATAAATTGGGTCCAGTAATTTTTATTGTACTCATTATAAAACAGACCACACACTAGTTTCTTTTAGAAATGTTTAATCAGGGTTTAAAATTATCAGCATGGCTCCTAGGACCTGTAGCACCTTGGGATGTACAGAGGGTTTCTACTGAAGGGTATCAGCACTTTCTCTCCTGATTTGTTAAAAAAAAAAAAAAAAACACAATTATTGGTATGATTACAAAGAGGTGGATATGGAGGTATTGTCTGCTGTAGCCTGACACCAGAAGGTGTGATATTGTCTATTTTTGCATCAAAGTCACCCAAATGAAGAATAATCTGCCCCATATGGATACTGATATGACTTGATTGTGTCATTTGGGCCAGATGCCAAGGAAGTGGGGTCTGATAGCTCCAAGCTGTCTGCTGTAGAGGATGGACTTATAACTCCTTATGTTACAAATATTTGAGTTTCCTACTGGTTGGGCTTTTTTTTTTTTTTTTCTGATGTCCAGAAAGACTCACCAGAATGGACACAAACTGGCATATTTTTCTTCTTTCCTGTGAAGCTTTTCCAGTGTCTTTTCCACATCTCCAAACAAAACGACAGTTGGCTAAATGCCATCCTGCTTTTTTCTTGTTTTTTAATAGACTGTGAAAGCAAAGAAAAAAAAAAGTGGATAAAAAAAAACAAGAAAGAGTTATTAAAATGAGGAAATTAGGATCTAGAATAATATAATGAACAAGCAGTGAGAAGATTAGGAAATTACTAGGTTGCCTGTTATTTTTTTCACATTTCATTTCAAGTTAGTAGAAAGAATGGGGGAATCAAGATGGAAAGGCCAAGAAATTCTTGCAGCTGACCTTATTAGCGCTGTTCCTCAGATCCAGGACAAACTTAACCTCTTCCCTGTGCACTGTATCATGTTGTTCTGCTGCCTGGCAGAGCAATGAGTCAGCTGATATTGGAAAACAAGGCAAAAAGATGTGGTCTTACACAAATGTTAAATTTTGTTGTTACCATGTGAAAAATGCTGCTCCATCCATCCTGCAAGATGAAAAGGGATCCTGGTGTGATTGTGACTGGGGACACAGCCAGACGGGGCTGAGGTCACACACATACTGTTGTGTAGGTGCTTAAGGACTCTGCCAAAACAGGGTCTATAAATGCAATACATGATTTCAAACCACAGATCATGACCAGCCTGGGGAAAACTTGCTCGTGTTTCAGCCTACAGGTTTAACCAGGGAGATTTGAGGGTAAGAGGGATTCCTGTCCCTGGTTTTAGTTTTGGCAGCAGCTGCCAAAAGCTCCTGCTGAGGTTTACACCTCCAGAGACCACGGGGAAGGGAAAAAACACCTCACAAATTTTCAGCTCGTGAGTGCATCAGGAAAGCCTCTCATTCTCTCACTGCCACCATTCACATCCAGGGTTACGTTCTCTAAAACCTTTCACGTGGCCTGAGAAAGGCCTGGCCAGTTCCCCTCTTTTCCCCATAACAAGAAAGAGCAGAAGAAACTTTGCAGTTTATGGACACAATAATCTCATTAAAGCTTCACCGTGGCTTCCAGAAGTTTTAATAAACCAGCTGGTTAATCACAATAATCTCCCTCCCCCCCTCCACTTTATGGAAAGATCCTGCGGTCAGGAAATATAAAACTCTCAACACGTTGACCACAGCGAGGATTACAGCCTCATGCAGTGACACTTCTCCAACTGTAGATCTTGTGTGCTGCACAAACCTCAAACAACCTCATAAACAAGTTCCAAGCAGACCTAACGCCAGGCTTGCCAAGGAGAACATCAAGAGTGATTCTGTTAATGAGGTCTGGCTGGAGCTGAAACACCTCTGCTAAGTGTGTTATTTTTAATCAAGTCATTTCCAGCAGGAACCTTTATAGGAGTGTGCACTGATTCATTCCTTAAAATTTGCACTTGAAGGCCCCAGTCTTGGGCCACTGATGTCACTGAAAGCTTTAGCAGTGACGGATGAGTGTTAAAGCAGACACTCGGTGACTCAACACCCACAGATCAGACTAAAATCCATGTCCTCAGGCTCTTATACCTCAGGAAAAGCTGGGAGAATGATCCAAGAGCTCACCTCTACAACACAGAAGGAGGTTAATAACAAATCAGACAACTATCAAAGGGCTGGAGCACTTCTGCTATGGAGATGGGCAGAGACAGTTTGGGTTGTTCAGCTGTAGAGAAGAAGGTTTTGGGGAGACTTCATTGTGCCATTCCAGTACTTGAAGGGGACTTATAAAAGAGGGAGAGAGACCTTTTACAAAGAAAGATAGTGACAAGACAAGGGAGAATGGTTTCAAAACTATTTTCTATCCTAAAAGATGAGAGATTTAGATTAGATGCGAGGAAGACGTTCTTTTCTCAAAAGGTGGAGAGGCACTGGAACAGGTTTCCCAGAGAAGTCGTGGATGACCCATTCCTAGAAGTGTTTAAGGTTGGATGGGGCTTGGAGCAACCTGGTCTAGTGGAAGGTGTCCCTGCCCACAGCAAAGGGCTTGGAAATAGATGGCCTTTAATGTCCCTTCCAACTAAACCCATTCTGTGATTTATGACTCTAGGGACTACCCTTGCATTCATCAGCACTGACCTGAGCTGGCCTGATATGTCACATGGCTGAGGCTCACAAGGGAGGTGCTCCTGAGTATCCCAGGGGGTCCAATCCAGCAAGGGCATTCTGATCTGAGCAGGGTGGGTGAATAACGAGTGGTGTTACTTCCGATTCATAACCGCTTTTATTCAAAGTGTAGCTGAAGTAAGTGGTGTTTTTCACAGGAAAAAGGAGATCTGAGGTTAGTGCCCTGCTCGTCTTAAAAGATTTCAGGCCCCTGTCTCCCAACAAAACCTCTTAAACAACCAGGCTACTTTAGAAAGTCTCCCTTCCTCGTGCTGCAGATAAGCCACTGTGAAAAAAGGAGTGAGGAAACGGGAGGGGGTACAATGTCCCTTTGGATAGCTATTTTGCATCCTAGAGCTGCCTTTGAATCACAAGCAGTGGCAAGTGTTAAATGTGGAGGGCACACTCAGAAATCCTCTGCTGCCAGTGGACATTGTGAGTTCCTCCTGAGCAACACCAGGCACTGCAATGGTGTCAGAGCAAAGTGGGTGTGGTGAGCCCATCTGTGACTAAAGACATTGAGAAAGGTGAGCTCCTGTCCTACCTGTCAGGCCAAAAAAGCTGAATCCTGCTGTGCCAGAAGTTAAATCCACTTATACAAAGAAGCACATCACAAGGAAGGAGGAAATTCTATAGTAGCATTGAGAGTGCTGGGGAAGCGCAGCTCTTTATATCTGAAGACTTCAAAGTGCTTCTCAGTGTAAATTAAGCAGCAACAAACATCTTTTTACCACTTAGCTATGTCAAATTTAGCAATCAGATGTGGCCTCTTAGTTCACTAAGTGTAAAAGGCAATTCATAACATTTCCTTTGAGTCCTCTGGGTCCCTCCCAAGCACACAGAGAAACAGAGATGTACAGATGATGTTCATCCAGATAGGACACACAGGTCAGAGTCATACAAGCCAACCCTGGAAGAAGTTCTCTCCATTCATGCAGAAGGGAACCTTTGCAACTTGCACAGGCGTCTCCTTTAGAGCCAAGCAAAACCTAGTGAGATTAACTTCCTTCCTCAGTTCTCTATCCCCATTAGTGAATACAAAAAGTGAGGGTTAAGGCAGCTGTTCCAGCAGAGCTGAGAAAATACAGCATTTTTTCCTCATTCCCATGCCATGTCTCTACTCACTAAGCCACAATGTTTCTCTAAAGCTTTTCTACTCCTGGAAATTTACTTTTTCTGGATAATGGTTCACAAGTAGTTGCTTAATTAAAGCCCCCATGTAGCCAGTTTTATTCCAGAATTCTGGAATAGCTATTCTGGTAAATTCTGAAGTGTCAAGAAGCCCTAAGGCATGTGAAGAGAAGTGTGTGCCTGTCTCAATGAGAAGCTGTTAAAAGGAAGGTGAAAATAATAGGAAACTTGCCTGTATTGGTAAAAGGCAATGAGTGTGTTGCTGGTAGCATCATTTTAAATCATTCCAGCACACAAACAACTGGAGCTGCACAACTAGTTTGGATGGGAAAAGAAGGATTGAATTAATTCACCTCCTTTTTTCATTCACACATACTCTTCGAGGTTACAATTTAGTCATTATTTGAATTCACATTTCAAATAATTTCTTGGAGGCATCTCAGTCTCAGGTCTATGAGCTGTTGATTGTATATGTTTGATACATGAAAATCAAGCTGTGCTAATTAGTTTTGATTTTACATATGGTTTATGATGTGTTAGGTCTTTGCCTTGATTGAACTAATGTAACTCTTAGAAACACATGTTACACATGAAAAAAGTATTTTTCAAATACCTCTGCCACAAACATCCTCTAACAGTCACTGGAAATTCCTTGTTTGTACATATTTTCCTGCAGTAAACTTACAGGTTAACTATATGTAAAAAAAAATTAATGCACTAGGAGTATGAACATGGAAAAATAAGTGTAGTATTTTATCTGAGCAAATAGGCCATGTTTTGTAGACTGGCCCAGCACTGTTCACTACTGTGTTCATTAATTGCATCCACTAATTTTGTAGTCCTTGTTGCTGTTACTGAGCACTTATTCAAGCATATGCAGCTCCAGTAAAGCCAGTGGGATTGCTTGTGACTTTGAGGACACCAGCAGAAGGGTTGTCCCAGCTAAAACTGCAGGTTAGAAAGCCAAGGCTGCATTTTGCTTACACACGCACACGCACACACACACTGCTCACCTCTCACATCCCTCACTCCAGAAACACGAGCATGTAGCTGATCCTCTGTGGTTCTACTGCTGCCATCCTGGTTTCTGAGAGCCCTCCTTCACACACCAGCCCCATCACACACACACTCAGCCACACTCACCTTCAGCTTCAATCACGCCCTGCTCCCTCCACTAACATGTACTCACTGAGACACTTTCACATCGGGTTACGTACCCAACCCCTGGCACTCACATCCAGTTATGTCCAGAGTGTTACACCCACACTTAATTACAATCACACCCTCACACTCCCCATTCAGTTACACCACCAGGGCTGCCCACCCACCTCCCCCCACGTTCAATTATAATCACATGTGATTAGACCTGCAATTCTGCACCTACAGTATAATCCTTCCCTGGCATTCACATCCACTTACTCTCAACAGCCTTCACTGGGTGCACGTCTGCTCATCACATTCCTGCACGCATGGAAACACCACATTCCCTCCTTCATCCTGACAGTGCAGTGGGTTTTTTTTTGTTTTTCTTTTCAGTAACACAAAGAGCACCCACTTCTTACTGAGGAACAGAAGGACCCACTTTTCCTGTGGAATGTTGCCGTCCCAGAAAATCACCTTGGATACTTATTTTATACCTCCTGAAAAAATGTCTACTGTGGTTGGTTTTATTTCTGTACCTGGCAGCAATTTAAATCAAGGTGCCATTTTGCAAAATACTGGTTATTTGAAACAAAAGGCGGTTTCAACCCTAAAGAGATTCCAGCTATATCTATCTGGAGAAACTGATGGAATTTCTTACAGAGGAATATGGTCACCTGCTCAATTCCTTGTTGCATCCATGGGAGTGTTATGAAAGCAAATTCCTGGTGTTTCCTGACATGTGGCCAATCACTCACTGCTGCAGTGCCTGGCTGCCCAAACAGTCTGCAGTCACCTGAGGTTATCTCTGTGTCTAGTCCCTCCTGCATGACTACATGCCCATCCTGAGAGGTTGGGGATGGTGATGTGCAGGTAAAATCCTTCTCTTAAAGTCATACAAAAGGTTGTTTCAGTGACCATAGACCTGGAAGCATTGAAGACCAGGTTGGATGGGGCCCTGAGCTACCTGATCTAGTGGGAAGTGTCCCTGCCCATGGCAGAAGTTTGGAACTAAATGGTCTCTAAATTCCATTCCATCCCAAACTATTCCATGATTCCGTGCTTCTATGACCTTTCCCTTAAGCCCATCAGGTCTTGATGAAGATAAAGACCCACCTCGGAGGTGTGTGAAGCCCATACAAATGTTAACAAGAAACTTTGGCTGCTGTGGGACTGGTTTCACAGGGTAAATTCAATTCCAGGAACATTAACCATACTCAAGAATATTAATAAAAGATCTGAAAGAAAAGAGGATAGAAAAAAGGTTGTGTACAGACACTTTGGAGGCACAAACAGAGCAAGCATCATCTGAACCAACCCATGTGCACCCTCGTGCACAGACACTGTATTATTTTTTCCAGTATTTAAAACCCACAGTCAGTCTGAACCAGACTTAAGAGGAAGCTCTGATAATGCGAAGTAATTTCTAAAGCATGTTTTGATTTAGAAAGATAAGGCAAAGCTCTGTCTAAGAAGCAAATTTCCAATTGCATATTCTTGACAGAGACTTGGACTTGGGTTTTTATTTATCAAGACAAAATCCAAACTAAATTCATTCCTAGAAGGAATGGCAGGTGGTGGGGGAAAGGAGAAAGTATAATAAAAAAAAAAGAAAAATAGCAAAACCAAAACCACCCAAACCTAAAAAAAACCCCTGCAGAACGAGACAGAATCTATGGATAAGTGCCTGCCACCACAATAGGATACACATGTTCAAAGATGCCTTTGCAGGGAGCCAGCCCACAAATAAAACAAGACATGTGGTGTGGGGTTGAATTGGCCACTTTTTTATTAAATAAACAATTGATCCACATCAAGTAACTCTAAATCATTTAGGAGGTCTTTGTTGATCCTGACCAGAACTAATATGTGCAGATAACCTGCACTTGGTCTTATAATTATCATTCCCTACACATCTTAGAGAAATCCCACTTCTGTGTATCCCAGAGGGGCAGGAGAGAAGATGAGGGAGAAGATAGGGAGGGACACAAACAGGGGGAAAAATCTCTTTTCATCATCCAATCGTCTTAAACGATGTCAAAGTCTGAACAGAGGCAAACAACAGAGGAGGGACACACCAGTCTCAGGGTGGCACCCCCATTCCATGCCCATGCTGTGCCCATCACGGCACACGGGGAGGACTGAAACACCGTGACTGCTCCTACTATAACTCTTGGCAAAGTCAGCAGAAGGAGGTGAGAAAAGTACGAGGGGCAAAATGCAACCTGCCGTTTGCTCGTGGAAAGATTAAAAGGCAGATCTTTACCACACCCTGACGACACTAGAGATGTTGTTTCTAACAGAAATTATAATGCAACGTAAGAAAATTAGGAAGTACTCCACCACAGCATTGTCATAATCAACAAAGATCAAAAGGGCAATACAGAAAGGATATTTTGTCCAGACACCTTGCAAAAGTCATATTTGAAAGGGTGAGATTCAGGCCAGGCTGATGTGAATACTCCAGATTCACTCCTGTAGTTTTTGTGGCTTCAGATAAATTATTTTGCTCCAGTGTTCTTGGATGACTTTTATAAATCGGAGACATTTTGGGTAATGTTTTTTCAAAGGTGTTTTTGACTTCTTGCTTCTCCTTCTTTTTCAGGACCCCATATTTTAACCTCCATTCCTTTAAAAGCCATGCTAAGTGTCACCACTCTGTAGGACAGTCTTAGGCGTCCTACAAAAAGTGGAAGTGCTTTGGAAAATGCAATTTGACCCTGATGTGACTGAGATAACACCTCTGAGCTCCTGCCTCACATAATGCAAGGTTTAGGGCCAAAAGGCAAGGATTCAGGTTCAGAAGAGTGAAAACCCTGATGGTGACAATAAGGATTACTATTATATCGCTTGCTACTAACTTGAAAAAAAAATTGGAATGGTGTCACTGTCTATGAGGTGTATTCTGCTTTTCAGCTGGTGATCAGTCACTGCCCATTTTGATTTTTCATTAAAATATGGAAAATGCCTTCAGAGTAGTAGCTTTCTGGAGGCTTGATCCTGACAGACTAGTCCCAGCCCTGAGGGTTCATGGGGATCTCAGCAGAGTTTCTGTGGCACTACTGGCATCCCAGTGCTCAGTTAACCTTCTCTTGAGAGTGTTTTTGTGCGTTTACACCCAAAGTGATCCAGATCTGATGTTTTATAGTGGGTTTGTTTCCTGTAGAGTAAAGGAAGGGAGAAAAATCATGCAGCACAACCTATGCCGTGATTAAAACCAAAATGATAATCAGGATAGAGCAGAGAGAGCAACTTGGCAATGAAAAATATCCCAATTCACATTTTGGGTTCACACCTCTCCAACAGCTTGTGGGAAAATAGCAATAGCAGAAACAATAAACACAGGAGCAACAAAAATGTGGGATCCCAATGCCTGTGCCCACAGTGAGGATAAAAAATGCAAAGCCTGGGCCACCTCGCCTTTAATTTCCTAACTGCTGTTTTGTAAGGCTGTGTCATGCTTCTCAGTTCAAACACGCTTTGGCTCTTTATTATTCATGGGCCTTTTTCTCAGTCAGTGGTGTTGAATAATAAAACAGCCCAGGATCAAATGGGCCAATTCTCCACGCCTGACACCAACTGCTACTGTTCGCTGGGCTCTGCCAAGCATTGCCTCTGATAATGAGTGGGATTTGGTTAAACAGTAAATTAATGAATAATGAAATATCCAGGTTGATCAGTTAGAGAGCACGCTTGCTTTGCCCCCGGCCAAGTGCTCGGGGCAGAAATTACTCTCAAACGGCACTTGCCTGTGTGCTGGGCTGGATAACTATTTTACAGCCTATTGCTTGACAGGATGTTGGGAAGGGGGCGAGGGGAAAGGGGGAGGTCGGGGAAGCAGAGCGGGCAGGGCAATCTCCTTATCACCCCGCACGGAGGGGAGAAGGGGCCGCTTTGGGGCTGTGCAGACCCCCCTAGAAAGGGGAGAGGGTTGCGGGGCTGAGGGAGGTCGTGATGAGGCTGGGAAAAGGATGAGCCCCCTCTTAGCTCTTCCTGTCTCTTCTCCCAACTTCGTTATTATTATATTGATGGTATTATTATTATTATTTTTATTTTTTTGTCCTGGTCAGGATTGCCTTAACCCTGACTATCACTGGGGTTAACCCAACTTTCCCCCCGGCCCCATCACCTTTAATTCTCCCCTTGCATCAGCCCTGTCCGAGCGTGTTTCGGAGCGGGGCCATCCCTCCCGGCGGGGCTTGGAGCCCAGACTGGAGAAAGAGCCTCCTGGAGCCGTGTGTCAGGTGTTCTTAGTAAATAAAAGAGCCTGGGAAAGGCTGCCTGCACGGGATGAGGCATAGAAACAGAGAGGTGGGAAAAGCAGTGCGAAAAAGGAGAAAACCACCCCGTACCCTTCGTTTTCTGCGCTGGGAGAAATAAGTAGCTGTAAAATATTTCCTGCAGGTCAGTGACACCAGTACATATATGTACACAAACATACAGGCACGATTTTTTACTGCTGGAGGAAGGGGGAAATCCCTAGTTGACTCTCGCACCCGTCCTCCGGGTGTTTAGTTGGGATGGTGGTGTTGCTCCACATCGGCAAGAAAACCGCTACAATTACTACATTTTATCCAGAAGGGAAACTCTCTGCAACCAACTCACCCCATTATTTTTATTTTTTTAGTGGTTACTTTTTCCAAACTTCCCAAACAAGCCCAGCTTCCTAAGTCAAGGCAAGGAGGGGGGTGAGGAAAAACAACGTACACATATTAAAAATAAGGGAGTAGAAAACCAATCTGTTTCCAAACTACGAGGTTGGGGCTCAGTTACTTTCGCTCATGTCACTCCTAAGTTAAAGTTTAAAGAAACCTGTGAAGCGTAAGGAGAAGGAGGTCCCTGCTACGCCTCGGCCATCGCCCCCGTACTCCCCCGGCAGCCGCCGGGCTCAAGGAAAAGCCTCCAGGCTCCGGCTGCGATGGCAAGATCCCGGGAAAGCAGGACTGGAGGGGTTTAACCAGAGTCCCCTTCACTCTCTCAGTCTTCCTTATTCATTTGGCCGCACGGAGTTGTTGTGTAGGGATGAACAGGCGGCTCTGGGGCAGGCTAAAGCCCGTGTTTATTCCTCGAGGAAAAGAATATCTCACATTCACCGCTGAATCTTAATAACCAAACCCAGAACTTTTCGTTTTCAAGTATTTCACCTCGTTCCTTCCTGCTCGCGTTATACCAATTTAAAATGCATTTTTACATCCAGACTATTTCCGTGAAAACCAGTTACCCCCCAAAAAAATGTTTTGTAGCCCTATTTGCAGTTCTTCCACCAGCACCCACCACCCTCTTCTTATCATTACCAGTTATTGTACTGTGATTTTCTATACAGAGCTGGAAATAGGTTTCCTTTTTCCCAGCCTTAACAGGACCCACTCTGCACTGGAATAAAGCGGAGTTTATGAGTGAGCGGGGCTTATCTCGTCCCGATCGTTGCTTACAGCTTTTTGGGAAAACTGCAGCTTTCGGTTAAGTCACCGGGAGTTTTACAGGAGCAAAAAAATGCCAGGTGATGCTTTGTGCACTGAGATAAACTATTGTTAGCGCTGGTTTCATGAGGCAAAAAGATCCCCCCTGGTCCTTTGATGGATTTTTACAAGAAAAAGAAATGCCCACATGCATTTCCTTCACCCCGGTGTTTTAAACGAGTAAAACTCTGGATATAATTGCGATTGTAAACAGTGCTCTTCGTAATCTCAACACTCACTAATTTATCATCTTGGAAGGACCAGTGAGTTTTGTTTTAAAGGAAGTGTTCCTCTGGACCTGAGGAAAGCATCCTCCTCTCGTACTGTCAGAAGATGCGGGTGATTTCGCTGTGTATTTATCACGACTAATAATCATCGGCACAGCACCTCCCCACCCTGGGGAGCCGTGGAGGTCCCACTGCACTCATGAGAGTGCTTGCTTTTGCTTGTAGAACACCTTGCAAATGTTAAACCTTTCTTTTCTTTTTTTCTTTTTTTCTTTTTTTTTCTGTGTGTGGTTTTTTTGTTTTTGTTTCTTGGCTTTTTTTTTTTTTTTTTTTTTTTTTTTTTTTTTTTTTTTTTTTTTTTTTTTTTTTTTTTTTTTTTTTTTTTTTTTTTTTTTTTTTTTTTTTTTTTTTTTTTTTTTTTTTTTTTTTTTTTTTTTTTTTTTTTTAATATTTGTCCCATCCGTGGCCGGACGGAGGTAGAATGATTCTTGCTTCTGAAAATTTCGGTGAGAAATACATGTGCAAACACATACACTTTTTTAATTTTAGTGTTGTTTTGAGGAAGCTCCAAAGTAATTGCGGTCATTTTGTAATTGCTTGAGATTCTGAGGTTTTTTTCTTCTTCATATTAAGCAGAGAGTATAGAGACACTTTTAACTCCTAAACCCTCGAAGGTTTACTACTCCCTGCCACAGGAAACGTTCACAGGCAGAGGGGGGGAATTTTGCTGGAAGGGAAATCGGGGCAGCCCTTCCTATGCTGGGACATCGGGATGTGCGGGAAGCAGCAGAGCCCTGCCCTGAGGGGAGAGCGCCGGGAAGGACCGGCCCCTTGCACAGGCTGGACTCTGTTGCAAGGGTTAAATTCCCAAGGCAAAAACAAGGAGCATTCTTCTTTTCCCCTTGATTCCTAAAAGCCAGTGGTGGTGTGAGAATGGAACCGACTCGAGCTACGAGCACTTGTGACATGACGTGTGACACAGTGTCCTGGTACAGCTGTGCAGAGACACAGACACACGTCCAGCTACAGGGAGAAAATATGTGTGGATGCCTCTTTACCAGGGAGACAGAGAAAACAAAGGAATGCAGCGAATATATCGGTCCTGGGAATTATTTAAGACATTTGACTAGTTTCATCATAGGGACACCAGATGTTATTTATGAGGTCTCGTATTAATGTGGGCCATATCATGCAGGTGGGGAGGGGAAGGGGTGGGGGGGAAGCCAAAGGAAGAGTGAAAAGAAAAGATTTCACCCCAAAGGGTTGAAAGGCAAAACCGATGTTTATGACTGTATAAATCACGGTGAAGTTTTATAGTGGAAACTAGAACTACCTGGAGTTTTAGGAAGAGAATGGTGCAAGGAGAGGAGGAGGGAGGGAAGGTCCCTGCTGGTCATGGCTGGGAAAGCAGATGAGAACCCAGCGCGGTGCTGAGCTGGGGTTCTGCTGGGTTACCGCTGCTACTTGTTAGGGTTTAACCTGAGAGGGGAAGACGCGAGAAGAGTAGAAAGACCAAGAGGGAGAGAGGGAGGAAAAGAAGGAGAGGAAGAGAGAGAGAAAGAGAGAAAGAAAGAGAGAGAGAAAAGGAGAGAAAGAGAGAGAGAAAGAGAGAAAAAGAGAGAGAGAAAGAGAGAAAGAGGGAGAGAAAGAGAGAAAGAAAGAGAGAAAGAAAGAGAGAAAGAAAGAGAGAAAGAGAGAGAGAAAGAAAGAGAGAAAGAGAGAAAGAGAGAAAGAGAGAAAGAGAGAAAGAGAGAAAGAGAGAAAGAGAGAAAGAAAGAGAGAAAGAAAGAGAGAAAGAAAGAGAGAAAGAGAGAAAGAAAGAAAGAAAGAAAGAAAGAAAGAAAGAAAGAAAGAAAGAAAGAAAGAAAGAAAGAAAGAAAGAAAGAAAGAAAGAAAGAAAGAAAGAAAGAAAGAAAGAAAGAAAGAAAGAAAGAAAGAAAGAAAGAGAAAGAAAAAAAAGAAAGAAAGAAAGAAAGAAAGAGGGAGAAAGAGAGAAAGAAGCATCAATCTGATCTTGTCTTGTTCAAGATCGCTTGGAAAATGTAGTGGAGAAGAGGAGATCAGCTGTAATATTCCTGCTTTCCTGCCACCTCGTTTCCAGAGCCCGGTATTCCAATGTCCGAGCCCACCGCGGGCACCGCTATGGGCAAGGTGAGGGAAGAAGGAGGAGAGGAAGGAGGAGAGCCCGGCCCGGGGCAGACAGGACACACCGCTGCCTCCCGGAGCAGCGAACTATGTAAACATATACATAGATGTGCTTTGAATTTGCAACCTTAACACTGTCGCCTGGAGCTTGGGAAACTCGGGGTGAGCCCTTCCTCGGCTTGGCGGGTCGCGTTTTAAAGGGAGTCCTCGTTTTCCATAAGCAAGTCCTTCTGCAGAGTTACCAAAGAACTTTGCCCGGTGCATTTGTTTTGGTTTAGTTTGGGGTTTTTTAATCCCCTTTTTACATAACTGTTGCACAGTCTTAGACAACAGAGAAACTTCCTGGTCCCCTTCTTTTCCCCCCAGAACAACCTCCCTCCAGACTCCACTGGGAACAGCGAGGGCTGTTTTGAAAGGTTTCATGCAAAACATGTGCTCTACTAAAAATAATATCATCGGTGCGATTAAAACAAAAGCAAACAAAACCAAATCCAAAAGCAGGGCATACCACCTGGCGTTGGGGAATCAGCTCCAACGCCGCTGGTATTCCCAGCCCACCAGCATCCTCGCCCCCGCACCTGCCCGCAGCTGGGTCAGAGGTGTTGGGGAGGGGAAGTTTAGAGTTCCCCACTCCCCGCCCTGCAAAGCCCCGATGAAGAGGAGGAAAGAAAACCCGGGAGGGGAGGGATTCCCTCTGCTCTTTTCTAGCAGCTCTGCTGCTCCCCCACCTCGTTTTCCCGCTGCTCGGACCCCGGGCGCTGCTGCTCCCGTCCCCCCCATCCACCCACCCACCCGCCTCCTCCATCCCGGGCCCCACAAACTTGCTCCGGGCATTTTTGCCATCACACCACGGAGAGAAAGTAGGTCACGGCTGAGTCCAAGCCTGGCTGAAGCCGAGGCAGCCGAGCCTCGAAAGCTTTCCCATAGAACACACTTTGGGGTCGTCGTTTGCAATGTTGTTTGGTTTAGGTTTTTTTTATTGTGATGAAGATGATGATTTATTTTGGACACCTTGGGCGATCAGCTGAGCCGGCTCCTGTAGTCCAAGCTGGAAGGAGAGGGAGAAGGGAGGTAGTTTGGGAGATGGAGGTGGGGATGGATTTATTTTTTTGCTATTCCTCCATCCCCTCCTAGAGAAATATTAAGTTGCAAAAACCGATCCACCGCCTGTTAGGGCTCCTGCGCCTCTGTCTGCCCTCTCCAACCACCGCTCTCTCTAAAAATCAACAGATAAACGCCAACCCAGACGAGCCTTCGGAGCGGGTATTTAACTGAAATAGTTCCCCGCACTAAAAGTGAGGCTTTAAACCAGTTTTACACCCTCAGGGTTTTTGTTTGAGCACACGTGTGTGTTTGTTTTCAGGGTGACTGTGCGCAGTGTTAAAATCGACAGTCCTTTCCAGGAAAAAAAAAAAAAAAAAAGTGTTTTCTATAATACCAGTAAAAAACAATTAATTAAAAAATCCTGAGGCCTTAATCTGCTCCCCCTCCTCCTTCTCCAACCGCAGGGTAAACCCCGAGTCACTCCGGAGCGGCTCCGGGTTCGCCCTGGGGATCCGGATCTCCCCTCAGCTCCGCGGCGATTACAAACCTAAATAAAGGCGATTTGGGAACGGAGGGAAAGGGAGGGGGGGGAAGGTGGAGAGAGAAGTTTGCGCTGGAATATTTTCTTTTGCTAATTGCTGGTGCTGCAGGTGGAGACCCAAAGGTAGAAAATAATCCCCCATTGTGAATACGAACGTCTCTCGATCTCCATATAAGAGTATATATAAATATACATATATACACACACACATCCAGGTATACAGAAGTGAAATGTACAGTAACAGTAGCACAGCAGTGGGGTCAAAAAAAAAAAAAAGTTTGCTGATATTTCAGTCTTACAGAACATTTCATTTTAATGGCTCAAACTTTAGAATGAAAAATATTTACTCCTAATTCAGCTGGTTAAAGCAAAATGAAACGAAAGCTCGCGTTAACATGACATGAGGTTTATTATAGGTCTGCTTAGAATGAAGAGGTAAGAGTGGGAAAAAATATGGACACTTTTGAGTCAGACAGAAATAAAATACCAACATTTCTGAGAAGCAATATTTATTGTCTTTTTTTTGTCTTTTTTTTTTTGTCTTTTTTTTGTCTTTTTTTTTTTTTTTTTTTTTTAATGTAGAGACATGTCCTGAATTTTCCCAAAGCCTAGACCGGGAAAATAAAGACTTCTTGGCGTTATAAGTAATTCCGTCTGCAGAATCAAAGCAGCACCAACATTCAAAAAAACTGAAGAGGAAAATACAACAAAACACAACAATCTCTTTTTTTTTTATTCTTATTCTTATTATTTATGTAAATCAGGTCATCACTGGACAAGAAACCAATTTCTACCCATTACCATAACAGCTTGTCTATAAAGAACAGAAAAGATTCAGATAGGATACTATCTAGTCAAGCGGGATATTTTTTTTGTTGGTTTTATTTTTTCTTTCTTTTTTGTTTGTTTTTTTAATATACTTTTTGTTTTTAAATTCCCCCACCCATTCACAGAGGTATAGAGTCACAGATAAATAACCCAAAAACTACTTGCTCGCCATATTTACACATTCCCGTTAAATTAAGCATAAATAAATATATACAAACTCAATACTGAATGCCTCTCCGCATTTCTTCTCAGGAAGAGTCAATAAACTGATATTTCTCACTACATGGTCAGATTTTCAAGAAGAGGAGGTGAAAGGGTTCGTTTGGGGCATAAAAGGAGAATTTTTTTATTATTTTTTCTTTCATCTTTCCGATTTCTCATTCGCTTTTTCAGAGCTTTGCATTTGTTCGGGGCTTTTTTTTTTTTTTCCTTTATTTCTCGCTGGCACAGTGTTTCGTCTCTCGAAATGTTCAGGCGTTTGCCAGTGTGTTTGGGGATGTTTTCTTTTATTTTTTTTTCCCTTTGCATAAGAAAATATACTATTTGTAAAAAGCCTACGGTCTCTCTCACACAGGGAAGCCGGAGGGGAGGGGGAGGTTGGCCGGATCGATCTGGCAACGCTTACGGCAGCTGAAACAAGCACCAAATTCTCCGAGAAACGCATTAAAACAGAGCCGGACAGGTCTGTGTGATAAACCGGTCAGAAAGAGATGAGCAGGGAAAGGGAAAAAGCCCTTTGGGCACAGCTGAAGGTCTTAAAATCATCCTTCCCGACCCCAAATGCAAATTTGGGGATTTGGGAAGAGGTCGGTCTGGGATGCAACGGGACTTTAAACAGCTTCTCACAGAGAATTTCTATTAGGTGGGACAAGACACGACCCGATTTTAAAGAAATCATCGGGTTGTAAAAGGATTCCCATAAAACTGACTTCTTGTTTCCTTCACATCTTGTGTGAATAACAACCAGGAAAAAAAAGAAAAAAAAAAAGGTCAGGGAGCGTACGAAAACAAAGATCTTTCCAACGGCAAATAGAGAATTGTTATTAAAAAAAAAAAATCGAGACTGAGAAGGAAATAAAATTTACAGCAACCCACCTGTTTGGTTTGAAAACAAACTTTTCACGGTCTCTCCTCAAACTTTTCCCTTGAGTTACAAAGCAAAGCTGCCGTGTTAATCCTCCTGTTTATTGATTTATGATCCCGAGGAAACCAAATCTTTTAATAACTCAATTATCAGATAAACGTCTGAGGTGCTCCGCCAACACAAGTAGTCGGGCTGGGGAAGTGGAGGGGAGCAGGAAATTGCCTTCCAGAGAGAGGCTGAGTTTAGTTTGGGGGGGGACATCTCTCTCAGCACTGATAGGAGCCACCAGGCAATGGACATTTCCCTCTGGGAGCAGCCCTAAGCTAGAGGGAAAACAGAGATATGTGCTTCTGTGTCATGTTTTCTCCCTGTTTGCATTTCAATCACAAACCTCGTGCATTTTGTCTCCATACTTTGGGGAGCAAATGGGGGACATCCCACTGTAACCAATGGGAATTTGGCTTTATTTTGCCTGAGTGATGCACAGCCTGACACATCCAGTCTGTCTCTTCCAGGTAGAAGGCACAAGAGACAGACTGAAACTCTTCCCTCAACCTGCTCAAGGTTTAGGTCCTGATCCAGGTGACCAAATGTGTGCCTAGGGGAGATTTCAGCAGCAGCAGGATGAGGCCCTCACACACATGAGCAGGTCTTTCCCCAAGAAGTTCCAAAGGTTCCCTCTCCTCATTAACTCACAGTGGTGGTGGGATACTGCCTTCTGCAGTCAAAAGGACCATTCCCAATATTTCTCCCAAAAACAAGGAATGACCATCCCAACATTGCCCCAGAGGCTTCAGCTGGGAGCTCTGGGGTGGCAGGGAGCAGGTCCCCATGGCCCTGTGTGTGTAGCTGGGGAGGTGGAAGACTGAGAGCCAACTTGGGGGCTCCCCACACCCAAAAGCCCCACTGGGTGATGCTGGAGGGCTGGACCCAAAAAAACCCTATTTGTAGAGGGTAGACAAAGCAACATCCAGCACTTTGTGCTCTGCTTCAATAAAAAGGATATTCTCATCAGGCAGAGGAGGGAGATGTGCTTTGGGGTGGTGCCATTTGTTCCTCCCCGGATACACACACACACACACCCTCTCCCTGTCCCACACATCACTGCTGGGACATGCCCTGCACTGGAACCTGGATTGTCCTTCCCTAGAGGTCTGATGAAGTTGGAGATGGTTGGCAAGGGGTAGGTTTTTGGAGGACTGGGAGCTGCCTTGCTTTTTGGTCTATGAGTCCCCAACCTGCTGGTGGGGGGTCCATGAGGATTGACCACTACACTTCCTCTGGTGACATCCTCAGGGCTATGCCAATCCCTGCCACAACCAAACCCACTGGCAGGGACATGCCAAGATCTAAGGCTACCTGCAACTCATCCCAACAGCCCATGGAGAAGGCTGCCTGCCTCAGTTCCCCCTTTTTCTCAAGGGAGATCCCCTACAGCACTCTGCCCCAGAAGAAGCAGAGGTCCGTGAGTGAGGAGCAGCTCCACAGGGGTCAGCAATCCTTGGAGCTGGGTGATTCCTGGGTTTCTACTGCCACACACATGCCCAAATCACAAATAGAGAACAAGAGCTGAGACCTTGCTGCACAAAGACCCAAAAAGCAGAGCAGGTCCTCAAGTGAAACTGTGTCTCAGGGAGCTAAGGACACTAAGGGTGACAAGAGGATTGTTCACTTTATGTTTTAAGAAAATTTTGCTGAGGGATGTTGAGAGTATTGCTGAATTGTTTCTCCCCCACAATCCACTTTGGAAGGTATCTAGAAATTAAAGCAAGGCTAAGGCTTCTCTTTTGTTTCTCTCTCTTTCTCTTTTTGAGTTCAGGTGGGCCTGCTTGGGGTGGTGGGATTGAGTCCTGCAGCTTTAACAGGGATCCTGGGGGGAGGCCTGACCCCGCTGGAGTTTTGCCAGTGACTCCAGGAGGTTTTACCCACACCCAGTAACTGTTCTGACATAAGCAAAAAGATGTGTTAGTGCACGAACCCTACCCCACTGAGAAACACATGCAAGTACCCGAGAAGGCAGAATCCAAACAGAAATTCACATCCTTTACACCACAGAGTTATTTTTACCAGAGAAGACAAAGAAATGTATGTTAAAAAAAAAAAAAATAAAATAAAAGTTAAAAGAGAGGGAGGAAAGAAGTAAGATTTCCCCTCAACCCTTACCAGCCCAAACCATATGCATAAGACATCCTGTCAGACACCAAACCACCAAGAAAAATATTGGAGTTAAGAAGTTTTTTTCCCCCTTACCACACCGACTTGTTCTAAAGCAAAGAGTCACAAGACATTTAAAAAAAAAAAAAAAAAAAAAAAAACTTTCTAAGAGAAACAGATTTCCTCAGACTGAGCTCAGAAATCAGGATATTCCCTGGCAAACCCTCCCCACTCCCATCACGAGGAGCCAGCTCACATGGCAACCCTTTCCTCCCTGGGTACAAAACCCTAGTGCCAAGCAAGTGCAGTAACATTCAACACAGCTCTTATTTTCTTTGCAACAGTACACCTCGATTTCAACTTATATTTTTATCTCATTCAAATTATTCCCTTTGAGCTTCTTTAAAGAAGTGCACCTACAGAATTCAGTAACAACTGGCTTTGATTTGAAAAAGCAAAAAAAAAAGAAAAAAAATAAAAAGTATCAGAATATCAGAATTGTGGATTTTTTTTTCTCTGTACCTGATATATTGTGTAGGGATCTCTAGTCCTCTTTGAAGAAGCTCATAAGCCAAGCGGGCAAAGCTTTAGGAAACAGAAGAAAATAAAATAGTGCATACTCCTGAGAAAGAATTACATACTCATATCACTCATTTTTTGTTGTTGTTAACAATTCTTTAAAAATGGGGGAAGATATCTCTCACACACACTAGTCAAGGAAACTAAGGACTGAAACATTGGCATAGTTAGGAATATAAAACTCCCTAGAGAAAAAGAGGAGATCTCAGAAAATTAAGAAATCAGATAGTGCTGACATTTTACCAGGCCTTACTTCCAGATTTTGCAACCCATTATAGACAAGGCATTTTACCATCAAGGACAAGTACTAAATTACAAAGGTATGTTTGCATGCATTAATATGTGTGGCTCTACACACATATTTTATATATATATATATATGTATATATCCACATATATACATATATATACACAAACATACACAGAATCCACATACACCCCTAAGGAGGTGCGTGTGCACATCCACAGATGCACACACAGAGTCACACACACACACCCAGACACACCTGTAAACGCTGGTCACCTAAACAGAGAGTCTGTCTAGACCAGGAAAAACAAAGCAGCTCTTAAAAAATAGAGCTGGCTAATTCAGCTGAGCTACAGTGACTTGAAACTCCCCTCCTGGTGGCACCTAAAGTTAAGATGCTGCCATGAAAGCAGCTGGTTGATGGCTTGGTGAGGGGCCTGTGCGCTCATTTCCCTTCCTTTCCTAGTCTAGACAGAACCAGGGTGGTGAGATGAGATGGGAAGAGTTGGGGGGAATGACGGGGTTGCTCAGAAAGGAACACTCTGGAAGATCATTTTAGTCAAGGTGGAAACAGGACGTTGTTGAAAACAAACAAACAAACAAAAGAGTAAAATTAAAAAAAAAAATAAAAGCAAGACAGACTGTGCAGCTCAAGAAATCAAAGCATTGACACCAAAAAGGTTTCTGCGATTTCTTCCAATAAGTTATTCATTTCTTTCTTTTATTATTATTATTAATTCTTATTATATTCCCCTCCCCCCCCAATCATTATTTAAAAAATGTGAAAGAACCGAAGTGGGAAAAAAAAAATCCTGGTGGTTGTCTTCACATGTTCCTGGCAAGAGACTCTGAACCACTGGTCTTGCGCCATTGTGCTCCTCTGATCTTAAATTATTGTCTTTCTTTACTATTATTTTTCTTTTTATTATTATTATTATTATTATTTTTGTCCTACCTAATAGAATTCTTCCAAAGCCCAATCCAGTATTTTTAAAGCTAAAATTAAGACGGTTTTGTTTTAAAAGATTATCTCTCTCTTTTCTCCTCTTATTTATTTAACTTTTTTCTTTTCTTTCTCTCTAATTTTTTTTTTCCTCTCTCTCTCTCTCTTTCTCTCTCTCTTTCTCTCTCATTTTCTGTGTTTCTCTTCCTTGTCTCCAGTTTTACTACCTGGTCCTTCGCCAGATGTGTGCCTGTTAGCAGTGTTGTTGTTCAAGAACATCTTGTCCATGCCTTTGAGAGCTTCAGTCAGGTAGTTTTGGAGGGCCGTGAGGGCAGCGCAGATTGCGGGGGCCCCAAAGCCGTGAGTGATGAGGCTGAAGTGAGTCAAGCAGCTCTGAATGCCCGGTTCCAAAATAGGGGTGGGCCGGCTGTTCCCAATGGGCGTCCTGTCCTGGGCCAAAAGATCTGTGAACTCTTTACAAAGTTGCCTGCAGGGAAGAGAGAAAGGCAAAGAGAGGAAGGGAGAGAGAGAAAAGTGGTGGTTAGGCTCGTCCAACCATCCTCCGTGACAAACAAGGTTGAAGGAAGGGGTGGGGTCAGGCCAGAGCTGATCCCAAGACACAAGATGGGACTTTTCTGTCACCTTCCTTTCCCAAAAGTGTTTGGGGACCAGCTATGGCGAGCCAGCAGCTCAGAACGATGCTCTTCAGGGGAAAGGTTTCTGCATTTGCAGGATAACACCAGGCCTGGGCATAAAAATCTCTCCAGCAGGCACAAGGATTCTCCCGAAGAACTGTGAAAACACAACTCTGCTTGGTGGCTCTAAAAACAACCAGGATGGGTCTGCCAACCACCTTTCCTCCTAGAGGCCTGACTCAGGCTCAGAGGAGCTTCCACCAGTGAACTGTTCCCAAAGGAAAGCACAACCATGCACTGAGAGCTACTGAGAGCCCTTCCCAAGCTGCACAGCGACTTGGTGCAGGGAAGGGCCAAAACGGAGCCTCCTCTGAGACTGCTGAGGCTGGGCCACCTTACTGAGAAAAAACCAGGACTTTGGGACTCCATGATGGCTTATTCATGGCATGAGGAGCAAAGTGAGGACTTCTCATTTTATTTTGGGGGAGGGGGGGGTGGGGGTGACACCCCAATTAACACATCAGAGTCGACATCTGGCTCGTGTTTATTTGCCTGCACCTTTGAAAAATCAGATTCGACTTTTCTGATGAATTCACACACACACACCTTTTCCATTGCTCTGGTCCACAAGACCTTCAAGTCAACAGGTGCTTGGGCAATGTAGAAACCTTGGGGGCTGGTGGGGTTCCCAAAGGAAGAGTTTCCTTAAGGGTTCCCAAAGGAATAGGGTTTTTTTCAAGACAGATGCCTACCCAGGGACTGAAGGGGGAAAAAAAGGGCCAGAATTAAAAAGAAAAAAAAAAAAAAGGAAAAAAAAAGAAAAAGGAAAAAAAACCCTTTAAAAAAGACATTCAGCTCTCATCCTCTGAAATTCTCTGAAATTCCCAGTGGGTTAAAGGTTTCAGAGGGTGGGGAAAGATAAAGGTCTACTTCTATGTGTATTATCCATTAAGAAAGTGCAAGAGAGGAAACTTTGAATTTGAGAGAACAAACAGTAATGAGTCCAACATTTTACATCTTCAAAGAGCAAAGCAGGGTCTGCGAGCAATTAAAGTTCTGGGACATTAATATCTTCTGACCCTGCAGAAAGGGCAATCAAATTCCAATCACGTCTAAAAAACATCTGGACAAATTTGAGCAAATGATTTTTCAACCCTCCATATATTTCTTTAAATTACACTGTCATCGGAGGCAAGGCACGTCCCAGAGCATGAAATAAATGAGAACTGTTTGGGCTGGTATTTTTCTTTCTTTTTCCCTCCCTCTTTTTCTTTTTCCAGATAGATGAAGATGTGTGAACACTCAGCACCCACTGCCGAGGACCCGAGCAAACCATGAAGCCCCCAGTGAGTAGCCTGGGAGGCACAGCCAAGTAGAAATCATCACATACAGCATATCCAGCGAGGAAGTCCTTAGGGAGAGAGATGGCTTGGAGGGGCCAAACCAAGAGTCATTAGCTGTATATGGTGTTGTGCTTCTATTTTTTTACCCTTTTTTCCTCTTTTTTAATTTATTTTTTTTTAATTAAATCACATGGGAAAGACATTGCAATCTGGTAGCAGACAGACAGGTGTGTGTGAGCAGCAGGAGGGACAGACAGACATGCTGTGGAAGCAAAATATAGATTTTTTTTTTTTTTTTTGGTCATCTTTCCTTAAAGATTTTTTTTTTTTTTAGCTGGGAGTGGCTTGGAAATTATGTACAATAGACAGGGAACAATCGCCTACAACCTCTATAGGGGCAGAGTCTGTTGACAGGAACCCCACTGCAAGGCGATGCAGAGGTCCGTGGGGAGATAGGAGCATCCTTCTTCCCCGCGGGGCCATTGGAATTCGGGGACTGGAAATTCCGTCTGCTTTCTCCGAGCAGCCAGCTCAGAGGAAGGGTTTAAGGAAGGAAAGGGCAGAAGGGGAGTATTTAACTTTACACTCACTTTGTAGCAAGCAGCATGTTTTTCCTGGAGTGGAGGTCGCTGGGGTCCGTGTGCTGTCTGTTCAGGTACTCAGAAACAGCTTTGGCTGGGAACTCCGTTTCACAGATGTACCCAAAATCCCGAGCTAAATGAACGGCCTCACCTGGAGGGAACGAGAGGGGGATTAACACCTCCGGGCACCGCCGGCCCCGGGCTGGGCTGGCTCCGACCTGCCCACCGCTCCCCTGGGAGACACCAGCTCCTTCGGGCCGTGTTTGCAAAGCTAATAGCATCCCTTCCACCTTAGGGACATGCTCCGAGCATGTGTTTTCCCTCCACTAGCCCTAATTTGGGGACAGAAGTTGATGGGACAGATTCTGAGTTGATGAGATTTGTCTTTGCTGCAATGGTCGTGCAGAACACAGGGGAAAACACACACACACACATACCACTCACACACAGAAAAAAAATCTTTAAAATTAACAGGACCGAAAAAAAACCACAAACAAACAAACAAACAAAACCACAAGGAAAACCTAGTGAATCCTGAAAGACTTAAGAACCCAAAGGCCTCTTAAGTGCGGAGAAACCATTTTTATTTTCAACACATCAGATCACTGTCCAAAACTTCACAGATGTGGATATATTGTGAATATAATCTTAATTCTTTGTGGGACATTATATAAACACTTTATCCACCCAGAGCACTTGCATCGTTATCACAGTTAGTGCCACATTTATAAAATTATGGAGATAACTGCAGTTAGCCCGATGGCAATTTAATAATCTGCATTTTTAACTGACCATCATGTAACAGGAACTCCTCTCTGCCCGGTGGAAAGATAACAACTAATGGCAACCTTTTCTGTAAAAAAAAAATATAATTATTATTCTAACTCTAATTCTAATTGTCACTTTTCCTGCCTGCCTGGTTTCAGGTTTCTTGCCTCCAGAGGTTTGTGTCATCCAACTCCTACTGATGTACTTCATGCCACAAGAAGACAGTAGCTGCAGAAAGGAGGAAAAGAGGAGGGAAGAAAAAAAAACACCTCAGACTCTAAGGGGATTCCACCAGATTATAGCTCAACTCCTCTAGAATAAAGCATTAAACCCTTTAAAGCATCGCCTGAGGGACGAGGGGTAATATTTCCAACACGCAAAACAGGTATGTCTAATAACTCCAGGACCACATTATTTTCAACTATCAGGAGTTGCTTTCCAACGTCATCTCCTGCTTCCCAGTGCTTCTCACTAATGATCAAACCGGTTAATGAAGGCGAGAGCACCCGGGAGAGCCTGGAAGTGGGATCCCCGCACCGAGAAGAGTCCTCCAGGGCAGGGTTAGGGCAACAGAGGCTGGGACCGACCGAACCATTCCTGCTCCTGGCGATGCAGGAGCAGCGAAAGCCTGGCTGATGGTGGGGAGGGGGGGGGGAAATCAAACTCCATCAGGTGCAGCTTATTCCAAAGAGAGGGATTTCCCTGGAGGTAAACTGTAGATTTGTGAGGGAATCGGGAGAGCACAGGAATGTACACCTTGCTGCACACTTGGCACAGAGCTCAGCGTCACTGCACAACCCCACCAGCTTCTGAACCTCACACGACCCTCGGGGAGCGGCTGTGAATTGGGGTTTCACACACACAGCGGGGGTGAAGCCACGCTAAGGCGAGCGCCCAAGGGCACTTGTCACCCCCGAAATGCTTCACATCTCCTATAGCGAGACCCTACATCCTACACCCGTAACCTACACTGTGCCTTGCTCGGCATCACCTACACGCAGGTACCAGGAGGAGCTCCCTCCTCTCAGCCCCCGTGTTTCTGCGAGCCTGCCTTCAGCTCTGCAAGCGGTAAAAGGTCTTATCGCTCCCGTAACTCAATCAAAAGAGTTGAAAATTAGCATCTAGCACAAATATTTATGCACGCCTATATGCAGGAGAGATAAGTGGATTATTTTTACGCCTCTTGGTGTGTATGTGTAGTGCAGATACACAGAATTCATAATTGCATCCATACTACTCCGGATAGGTTTTTTTTGGAGGAGGTCCAACTTCTCTTAGCATAAACACGCACATATCCTAAACTTATTAGTGACTCTAAATTTTCCTTCTCGGTACAGTAACAACAAACCAAAGAAACACTTCTGGCCACCAAAATGCCATTAGTCGACTTGAAATGAGTTGAAACTTCAGTTTCCCCTTTCCTCTTTCCTTCCTCGGGAATAGTCTCTTATAGCTGGTTCAGCTCCAGCCACCTTAAGGGAAACCGAGCTCTGCGAGTCTTAAATTGCTCTGATTTCTTTAAAAAAAAAAAAAAAAAAGTAATTTTGTATTCTTTTTTCCCGTTGAGCATCTTGTTGTGGCCATAAATCAGCTCTGGAGGAGCGAATTAGCTGGAGGATGGAGTAAATGTGGAGTCGGAGGGCACAGATTGGAAATTAATAGCAATGAGGAATGGGACTGCCCTGCAGAATTACACACACACACACACACACACGTGTACACACATAGACACACTCCCTCATTCTTGCCAGCGAGACGGATCAAAGATCCTCCAGCCAGTGACTTCATTTTTGGGAATGGGATCCTTCACCGTGCCAGTGTGTGTCTCCCAGCCCGCCCTGAGTTTCAACTCTGCAAGGTTTTCCCACCTGATCCCCAAAGTTGGTGATGTTTTTTTTTCTTTTTGATTTGGGGGGGATTTTTTTTTGGTTGGTAAAATGTCAGACAGGAGTTCAGAGCAGGCAGGGGTGTGAAGGGAGCTGCGACCCTCGGCTTACCTTCCACCAGGGAGGTGAGTAAAGTGACATTTGCGGCCTTACGCCTGCCGGCTGGTAAATTCAAACCGATTTTTTCTAGCCTTTCTCGCAAAGATCTCCCCCCGTTTTTCGATTTGGCTCTAGAATTGCAAAGAAATTAACATCGTGATTAACCCCGCAGTGTTCCTGGAAGAAACGTTTAGTCTGTGCAGTCAGCGGAGCCTGGGAGGGTTTTCACTCGACGTTAAGGACTTTGGGGGTGTTGATTTCTGCTCGGCTTTGCTGAGATTTGCCTAATTTCTCCCAGGGGTAGAGGTGGGGATGAACCCACTTTTCTCCCTGTTTTATCCAGGGAAATCAAATAATGTCAAACAGCAATAATTAATAGAAAGATTCCGATCTAGAGAGAAATGGGTTCCCATTGTATGACACCAACTTGCATTAAGATGGAGCAAAGGGATGGGCAGAAAGGTAGAGGAGGATTCAATCCTCTGTTATTCCAGTAAAGAGAAGGAAAGGGAAGAGGGAATAAAAAATAAAATAAAAAAAAATCTGAAAGGCTCAAAGGGAGAATGTGTGCGCCTGTGGATAAATAGAAAAGGAGGAAAATATTTATTAAACCATTTCGTTCCCGTGTGTGTGTGTTCTTGTGCGGGAAGGCGATGCTGAGAGGAAGAGCTCACCTGAGGCAGGGGGCGTTATACAGAGGGAATAGAGGGAATAGATTGCCTGGGGAAAGATTTGAGTATCTGTCGGAGGTTACTGATAAGGGCAATAAAAGGATGACTGAGCTATAGGTGAGAAATTCAGAGCTATTGTTCGAACGCCCATACATATGTAAAGCCCCAGGGATGAAATCTTGCCACCTGCGAAGTCAGGGAAGTTTTGGCATCTAACAGCGGCGTCTATCCCAACTATCTCTTAGTTCTTTACTTAAAATTTGTTTAAGAATTAGCAGCCACACTTAGCAAACGGAAACCAGAAACTACAGAGAAGCCAGACTGGCATCACACTATTTTATATCAGAGTAAATCGGACTGGATGGCAGAATTGCAAGAGAGCAGCTTTTTATATTTCATCTGCTCTGAACCAAAAGCTTGTCTAAAATTTAGATTCAAGATAGGAACTGAAGTCAGCAGCAGCCAATGATTGCAGCTTGGGCCACCTCCAGAAATCCACTGAAGTTCTATAATAATGTTTCTTTACCTTGATAATTGTATTTTCTACAGGGTATCTCTCAGATGTTCTCCCTGCTCCATTTGTGGTTGTGCAGAAGGAGCAGGAAGGTTTAGCATCTGTAAGTGAAAGTCTCTGCTGCTCTCACTGGCAAGGCTCGCAGCTGAACAGTGATTACAGACATTCACGTGGAACTGCATCTATTTTAGGACAGCCTGATTCTCGTGTGTGTGTTTGGGGGACTGACTGCACGGAACAGAACTTTCCCTCTCATCTCCAGACATGGAGCCAGAGACCCTGATGCCAATAGGGGGTGATAAGGGGAGAACCCCAAACACCAACTTCATTTTAAACCATCTTAGAGTCATCACATCCCAACTGTGGCTACAGGAGTTGTCAAGATATTTTCTCCTCTAAGATTTGCAACTTTTAAACATGATCCGAAATTTATTCACTGTCAATTTATATGCACTTGTTCCTGTCTAAACTCTGTTCCTGTCTAAAAGTCCTGCTTTTCTTACCTGTCTAGTGTCTACCTCTCCCACAGAAAATGAAGTCTTATGTCCTGTCAGGCTGAGTGGGTGAACTGGTACCTTATACTGGTACCTCATGACTTCCTTTGGCTCACCTTTCTTACAGCCAAGTCATACCGACAACTCACAGCCCCTCAGTCACTGCCAAGAACAAAAAAGCCTTTCTCCCTCTTAGTTAACGACCTCAGAGCTTAAACTCTTGTTTCTTTTAGATAAAACCACAATCTCCCACTTGATATGATTGAGCAAGACCTCCCCATTTTCCTCAGTACTAATATTGCCAAATATTTTGAGGTCTTCAGTAAAATCCACCAGGACTTTAGTGGTAATTTGCACAAATATTAAACAGCAAGGCCCTTGAGCCCAACTGTGAGTGATTCCTCCAGCAACTTCCTCTGCATGAAGCACTAAGTTTCTGACTTTCAGAGCTACCTGTTGATGACTTTTCCTTAGTCAGGTACCTCCCTGCCTTACCTTGCCTATTATTTCCCTGCCAATTTCAATAATGTCTTGTGTGACACCAGGTCTCATGGCTGACATAACTGTCTGATTGTTATTGCCATATAGAGAAAGCCTCGTGGATTTATCCAGGAAATCCCTAGAAATACATCAAGTCCTAAAAAACTTCCAGTTCACTCTGAATCACACCCCGTCTGGCATTTTATATTGCCCACTTCCTATGAGAGAAGTGTGAGGAGGAGAAAAGACAGAAATTCTGTTCATGTACAAGAGGAAAAACCTTCCTTGTCTCAGCTCCTTCATTTGTGACTAAACAGGGCCAGATCTTTCTCTGCTCTCCAAACATTCATCTCAATGTCTGAACACTGAATATTTTCACTTTATCCATAAAGTTACACACACAGGCTATGACAACGAGGTCAGTGCATATTTTCAATCATCTTTGCTGTTGACCAAGCATTTCTGGTGCGCGCAGGGAGCCCCACACGCGGTCATCTTCATGCCTCTTACCTTCTAAGGACTCCTCCTAGCAGGGATGCGTTCAGACACTCTGGAGGGGAAAGTCGCCTCTGAACTTCTCCCACAGTTACTTTGTACTTTGAAGTTGAACTAAGCAAAGACAAGCGGCCGGGGACAGAGCAAAACACCTCGCCGGTGTTGACTGAAATTCCACCCAGGAAGCCATCTTTATTCATCATCAAAGAAGTAACAGATTTTGGAGGAACCGGAACTGGAGAAAGAAAAGGGGAGGAGGGGAGAGAGAAATCATCACGCCACGAAGGAGCACGGGGACAACCACAGTCTCTCTCACATGCACAGAACAGCAAAATGAAAGGGAATTTTGAGTCTCTGGCTACCTCCAGCAACCTAAAGGGTGCTGCTCCCCCAACCTCTAGGAAACTGCTCCATGAATGATGGATGGAGAGAAGGGTGGTACAGTACAGCCTCTATGCAGGGTTTAATCATTGGGAAATAAAATACATATTGGCAAGCACCTGGCAACTTTCGGGTTTGAGCCTGTGTCTCACCCAGAGCCCCCCGATGCCTTTTGTACAACGGACAGCGCCTTTCTGGAGGGGAAAAAAAGAGGAAAATTTACTTTTTTTTGGCTAATGTTTCCATTACTGCTAAGCTGAGCCAGGAGTAAATTCAGCACACGAAGGGAGTTGCTGTCTTAAGTAAGTATCAAGGCTGGAGGATACAGCAACGAGAAGACAGCTCTGTTATTGCTTTGTGTTTTTATTAAGTCTGGTTTATGAAATAAAATGAGTCTTTTCCTTCAGAAAAAAATGAACACCAGGGAAAAAAAATGTCTGCTCCTACCATGGTGTTCTCCACTCTGATCATATTGTGCTGTCCGTAAATTACTGGGAACTCTCCCGCCCCTAAATAAAGCTGTTTTTGTTACTGTAACACATATTTAAAGGTAGTTGTAAGGAAAAATAAATAAATAAATAAAAAACGAACGATAAAGTGAAGCTAAACAAAATAAAACCATGTTGCTCTGTCTAAGATAAAACGAAATATTTCTTTTCTCTGAGAAACCAGTGAGGTTATTTTAAGAGTAATCAAGGGGATTATAATGAACAAGTTCCTATAATAGCAACCAGACACACTCAGAAATAAACAAACAAAAAAAAAATTGGCTAAACTAAAACCGAGAGCAATTCCCCCGTGACATGAATTTTGCTTACAAATGAACTTAAATAGCTCTCTCATAATTGTGTGTAACTGTTATGATTTACAGCAGGTGCTCTAATCAATCACCCAATCACTTTAATTTATAGGGAGCCTCGCTGCATTTTCCCAGTTGTTTCATTTCTGCAAGTAATTGATAACAAACCGTACTTAAGGTATGTTTTATGCAGGAGTTAATAAGAGCTGACAGCTGCTACTGCTGCTTCCTCTTGGATTCACGGCAACACACGTTTCCTTATAGAAAATATACCCCAAAATTGAGGGGTTTGCTGGTGGCAGAGCCCTGGTAGTCCAGCGGGCATGTTTCAGAGGAGAAGACTAATTGATTACACACCCTCTTCGAGCAGATACTACTTCACAATCTCCCGTTTCCACTCAATCAATTGCAAAACCAATTCGGCAAATAATAGGGTTCTATTATGCACATATGCCAGCTATTTAGGTACTTATAATACATGTCAGTTAAGTCATAAAAGCCCTGTTTATTTGCAACATATCTGGAGAATCAAACCATTAGAGTTGAGCGGATATTTAAGTCGTCTGGAGCTGCTAAACAATAAGATCGGGTATCCTAATATATTACCAAGTGCTAACTACTGGGCAATTGCCAATTTTATAACCTCAGTGTATGGAATAGACACAACCGTGTTTCACTGTTTTTATTACAGATCATTTCCTACTGCCAGACCAGACCCCCACAATAAAAGCTCTATAACAGCTAAAAACCAAAAGGCATGTCGATTTTAGATATACATATTGCTTCTTATGCCTTGTATATAGTCTCCAGTATAAACAAATTATTTTGAGTGGCTTGACTTCAGGGAATCAGAAAGTGAAATGGATTCCTATTTCTCTATTATTTTTACTTAGGCACTTTAAGCAGCTCATAAAGGCGGTTTCGAATAGTTTGAGAACGGCTCAGAAGCAGTTATAAAAGAGTTAGAGGCCCGCTCCTACTCTCGTTGCTATTAATAGGATTTTTTTTTTTTTTGCCATTGATTCTATATAGGAAGACTTTTTTTGTCTATCAGGGGTAGTACAGCAGAGAAAAAAAATCACATATATTTTCCCCCATTACACATAAATATAAAACTTATTTCATGCACCATGTTCTATTTGAGTGAAGCATCAAGTTAAAAAAAAAATATAAATTTAAAAAAAAAAACCAGCTCAAAGCAGGGCCACCAGTCAGATTTTCATGACTGGCATTTTTTTTTTCTTGGGACAAACACACGGGCTCAGTGCTTCGAGTACACCTTTACTGTGGCTATATTTAGTGACCAGTTTATCAGGTCACTGTCCAGTGAACTGAGAAATTAAACAAGAGGCAGCAATTCCACGAACATCTGATCTTAGTCCAAACTCACTAAAGAGAGAAGGACCCGTGCAATGCTTAAATGCACCTCAGCCCACTCGCTTTGGCCTTTCGGAGCACTCATTACATTAGTTAACCTTTGAAATATGGATTTTCACGTGCTCGGTATTTTTTTTTTCCCTTGCAAATTGCTTTGGGGAAGCAGGCTGGCTCCCTTGCCTGCTATGCTGGGAGCTCCTCAGCTTTTCTTCCTACCACTGTTTCCCTGAGAAGGGCCGCAGGAGCATACCCACCAGCTGGAGCCTGATAACTCTGAACCCATTTCCGAGGCTTACCAGGCGGTGTAAGCATATCTATTGCGATTTCATAGCTTCAGAGAGATGTATTCTATCTAGGCTCTATATCTTCTGTAAATTACCTAATGCTGCCTCAAAAAAGTGTTTGCCATGGAATGAATTATCTCTATCTATATCATATCTATATGTTTATCATGGCTAGAGCTTTTCAGATATAGCCCAGACAGCAGCAGAGATAATGGAACGTGGAGGTTTTGTGGGTGAAGAGATACCGTGTGTGCGGCTGCATGTGTCAAATCCCTGCGTGGATGTAAATAAACCCTAATGCAGGGTATATTTTTAGCCGATGTCAACTTTCCCAGTTGGCTGGGGATTGCCACAACTGCTGGAATAAAATAGAATAACACACACATATCCACGCAGCGTCCCCACCACTCCTGCTTTCACTTCATCCCATTTAGTCCTTGTTATCCCCAGCAGAAACTGTTCGATTTTCTTTCACTGCCGAACTCTATTTGCTGTGCGTATGTGAGCCCTCACAAATACATAATTCCCCCTTTTATAATCCCTGACTTCTCCCTTTCTTTATATTTCTTTATTTACCTCCTTTGTCTCTCTTTTCTCCTCTCCTTTCTCCTTTCCCACCCCTTTTTCTCTCTTTCCTCCCTCCTTCTTTTCCTTCTTTTTTTCTCCCTCTTTTTTTTTTTTTTTCCCCTTTCTCCTCCTGTGGTTCCTCCCAGCCTCTTTGTCATTTCTCCCCCTTCCATTTCTCTTCAGCTTATCAATAAACCGGGAGAGCAACAGTAGCCGCTTGATTTGTTAGTAATTATAAGCATACTGTTCCTGCAAACGGGATCTCTAGATGAGTGAGATCGCTTTAAAACGACAGCAGGAAATGGTGGGGAAATGGAGCATGGCGAAACTCAGCGTGAAGCTTTCAGTTCTTTACATGTTTACAATTTTCTGTGCATACATTAAGTCTTAGGGTTCTTTTTTCTTTTTTCTTTCCTTTTTTTCCTTTTTTTTTTTTTTTTTTTTTTTTTTTTTTTTTTTTTTTTTTTTTTTTTTTTTTTTTTTTTTTTTTTTTTTTTTTTTTTTTTTTTTTTTTTTTTTTTTTTTTTTTTTTTTTTTTTTTTTTTTTTTTTTTTTTTTTTTTTTTTTGTGGTGGTGGTTCTCTGCTGGGTTATCTGCCAAAAACGTGTGAAAATGCGCACAAATGTGAACGCAAGAGAGGAAATGGAAATAAAAGCCATTTTATGGACACTAAATATAAAGAAAATAGCTGAATAATAGGGGTTTAAACTATGCATATTATTGCAATAACCCCGGTGAATAATCTTATAGTCAACCAATCAATCAATCAGAGGAAATGTTTCTTATATTTCTTACTAACAAACGTCACGGAAAAATTAATTACTAACCAACTGCCAAATTGCCTTCAACTTTTTTTATCTGCCTACTGGGCCTGAAGTGAGTGAGAAAGGTCTTTGTCCAGTATAACAACAGGACTTTGCTGTAGCTGGTGATTTGATCTGACTCAGTGGCCAAGCCTAAAGAGTCCGGAGCAGCGTCTTACATGCTGGATCTAAAAGACCCGGATCTTATTTTAATTTTAATGAACAAATACGGAAAGTGTGTGTTCATCTCCCATTTCCTCCTGTCGCCCTCGTCTCCTCCTCTCCTCCCGCCCCTCTCCTCCAACCGCAGCCTCTTTCCTCTCTGCAAGCCGGGACTGAATTTCAAAGTGAAACGTATTCCCTCGAAATTGTTTTGCATTCAATTAAAGGGGATCCTAAGGTTCAGTGGGTAATCCAGGAATGAGCACGAAGCGGAGTGGCAGCAAAGCCCCATCTCCGATTCCCAGATCTATCACCTGAAAAACTGAGGCCAGAGCGGTTTTCAGTTAATCATTTATCCGAAACTTCAAGAGGTGAGGAGGAAAGTAATGTTGTGTTTTTTAGAGTTAGAAGCAAAAGGCTGAGACACCTTCTTTCACATGTTTCCTCAAAATAGTAGGAACAATGGAGTGTGTTTGCAAGGAGACCACGAACTAAGGTGTTCGAGTTAAAATGGCCTTTCATGCTAAATCAGGTGTGAGCGTGCAGGCGATCGTTAGAAAGAGTTGAAAGTAAATAAATATATCAGATTAATTTTAAGACTCTGACTGTGCCCCAGAGTCACAAAAAATTAACTCGAGACTCAGGCCACACAAGATTTTGCAAGAGGACAACTTCTTTCACCATAGACGGTGCCAAGCAGATTTCAGATGAGCAGCTGACAAGGGAACTCTTATCTTTTATCCCTGACACATGGAAAACTTTCCCTTCATTTCATCAGAAATCGAGGGAAAGGCCTCCAAAAGTGCAGCCGGTAAGCTCTGAAAGCTTAGTTATAATTGATATTAATGCTCTTGGTGATTATTATTATTATCATCTTGATGATTTATCTGGCTCCCTCCCTCCCACTTCCACCACCCAAATCTTAATGGAACTAGGAGTTAACGATGATTTTTTAATGTCTCGTTGCATTTTTAGGCTGTTAATGTACCGCATCCTTCTCATTATTAGTTTATTGATTGTTCATTGACCAGCCCCCTTCAAATCGTATTAACCACCCTCTGCCAGTTTAGATTAGGGGAGTTTAAAAAGCACCTTTCATTATTTCCCTGCCACCACCACTACCACCACCACGGTGGAGTTCAGGCTTGGTAGCTTAATGCTCGCTCTAATGGGGCAGCTAAGAGACGAGGGGCCACGGTCCCTGCCTATTGCATTAATAGCTCAAAGGGGGCTAATACAGAAAATTAGCCTTAAACGAGCTCTGGAGATCTCCAAATGAAAGAGCCATTTATCACGCTGGCTACCTTCACTCCACTCGTTTGCTCTCTCTACTGGGAACAACTCATTTCCTCTTAACTAAATTACTTCAGAAATGTCAAGTAAGCTCAGATAGCAAACATAACAAGAGGCTGGGTATGTGTAATCTATTGTGGGGGATCGATACGTGAGATAAATCAATAGCCGTGTATGAATCCCTATATAATTTCCTTAATAATTTGCCAAAGCTTTTGCATAGATAGATAATTCCCTCTGCAGGCCTGGAAGACCATAAACAGACACAGTCTGGGT
>NW_020956853.1:65603-74124 GCF_003031625.1 Empidonax traillii
AAAAAAAACCACACACACACACACAAAAAACCCCCAAACCAAACCAAACCAAAACAAGAAAACTGACAAAGCCAACCAAACAAAAAACGCCCAAAAAACAATCTTCGACATTTCAACCAATAGTCATAAGTGGTGCTGCCAAAGAGTCTTCAAGTTTTCATCTGTCCTCCCTCAAATAATCACACCTTGATCATGTGTGTGAAAGACCGCACATGAAGATTTAAATTTAAAAAAAAAAAAACAACAAACAAACAACAACAAAACAAACAATAAATACACCGAAGGACCTCGTGCTGCCTTCAACACATTTTAAATAAACACCCTCCCCTTTATTTTGCTTTACATCCTACAACATCATCGCTATTAAACCATTTGTGAGCATTTGACAAACAACAGGGTCCTGGAGATAAGTGCTGCTGATAGTAAGCATAAGGGACAGCATTTCTAAGCCTCATCTCTGGTACTTAAAATTGAATCTAGAAATAGAAACTCCTTAGATAATTAAAGATAGCTTTCCCTCCATTTGCAGCGTGTGATCTGTTTAATGTCTATCAGCATAACACAACACTAATCGCCGAGCATCTTCCAGGGACTGTCAGAGAAATGTAAAAAAATTAAGCAGCTGCAATACGCCCAAAATGAGTTATTGTAATTACATTTAATTAGTTTAATTAGTTAATTATTTTGCTTACAGCTGTACAAGAAACTGCAAACATTTGTTAATATCACATTCCCTTTAACAGTATGGGGTGATTCTGCAGTTGCACTAAATCATGGGCGCATATGTAGAAAGATGTAAAAAATGGGCATGGGGAAGGGGGGAATCTTGGAGGAAGGGGGAAGGGAGGAATCTTGGAGGAAGCAGGGAAGGGGGCCGGGGCTGCCTTTCCATGGGCATCTCTTTCTCTCCGCGTTTGATTCGCCTGTGAAATGCATTTTAGCCCCAAAGGGAATCAACCACCTTCCCCCAATAAAAGCAAAGAGGTTCCCATCGAGGACTCTCGAGGTGAGCGGTGGGGGAAGAGTAGAGGAGAGCCCGTGGAAACTGCATTCGAGCATGGGGTGCTACATTAGAGAGTATTTGTGTCACTAAACCCTTTGAAGGACGGGGGAGGCGGGGATATAAACTTTTCGCATATCTTATCCCCTCGCTCTATCTGCTGATCCAATCAACTATCCATCTTGCTGCCGTGTATTCCTGCTTCCCAGAGAAATTAATTGCCCCAAAGTCAAAATATATCATGAAGATATTGCTACACAGTAAAAGTTCGTCTAGCTTGTTGGAATAATCCATACCTTTTTTAATGACAGACTGGTCCAATAAGTTCATACCGCTGTTATTGGCATCTTCAACTGACTGTGGATATAAAAACATCACTATTCAAATTGACTGGATATTAAAGAATCGCGTACATAAATCATGTCATTCCAAACTGGAGTTCCTGTTATTTCCATTTATATTAATTCACTAGGGGAGGAGGAATTTTTTTTTTTTTTACTATTATTATTGTTGTTATTATTATTTCTCCAAATCGACAAGGAAATGAAATTCTTACAAATTATATAGTCTTCTAATAAAACAAAAGGAGGTGTGAAGCATATGGGGTGCAATAGTGATTTTGTTATCTTATAAAACATAGATATCACATAGACTTCTCTGCATTCCATAAAGCTTTATATTTCTTCCTTTGAAAATGTGGCAATTTGGCAACATCTGCAAGATCTATTGCATGACATAAATGAACGCGATTAAGGACAACTTAAATGCTCCCTCCCCTTCCTCCCCCTCCTCCTTTCTCTTTTTTGTTTTTTTTTTGTTTGTTTGTTTGTTTAACCCTGCTACATCTTAATAATTCAAGGGCCATTTACTTTTTATATATCATAGTTTACATTATGGACTTTTAATTAAAGCCTGAGCCTTTCTGAGCGCAGTGCAACGCCCACATTGTACAGGGGACGAGCAGAAAGAGATTTACAGCTCCCGACGTTGCTTCCATGTCCTGAATTAGTGGGGAGGGGAGGGAGGAGCGGGAATATACATTATCAAAAGTATGAACCATCAAATTGATCGCCTAGGAAAAAAGGTCCCGATTTCGAAGCCGTGTTTTCACCCTTCCCCCCCCCCCCCTTTCTTTTCAGCCTGCTGAGGAGCACACCTGTTATTATGGCATTAACTTCTTTGACAGGGAAGAGAACAAAGACGGGCACAGAGGACACAGCAAATGTTGGGTTTCATTTCTCTATACGAAAGTGGGATCTATCTATCTATCTATATATATATATATATATATATATATATATATATATAAAACCACAACCAAACAAAACAACCAAAACTACCCCTGAATCTGCGTTTGGCAGAGTAAAATCATCTCCCAAAGAGAAGAGATGTCAGAAGAGCAATTTATTGCAGAATCCCGACAGGTTCCATTTTAGGGTCAATTCTAGAGAGAGGAGGGACCTCTGGGTTTCTTGGCTTTATTATTTTATTTTTCTCATTACGGTTTAGGGTTTGGGGTTTTCAGTGTTATTGCATATTTAGGGAGTTGTTACATTTTTCCTTGATAAGTAAAACACCTTCACAGCAAAGCAATGATTTTCTTCGCTATTATTTTAACTTCATCTTTGCTACACCGAGAGGCTGAGCTTATCCGGATCCAGCCTTATCTCCCTCTCTGTGCTCAGCGGAGACATTCCAGATGGAATATGATTTAGGAGAAAATTACATCTCCCCAAAAACGTGACGGAACAATATTTTCTACGAGAGCTTTCCTTTCATTTTCCTTGAATACACCCTCTAACGAGCGCGCACACACACGCAGAGGGTTGCCTTATGTGATGTGTTTGGGCATGGCTGTGTCTCTCTCTCATAATCAATAGCCTACATACCTAAAGGGCACAAAATAAAATTACAAAGTCTTCCCTCCCTTCCCTGAGCAGCTCCCGATGAGGGATGATGAGCAAATCCTGCAGCCTGCTGGAGTGCGGCGTGGCGCACCTCGATGGCACAAAATTGGAGGTAAACATGAAACACCACCTTCCCTTTTATTTTTTTTTTTTCCATCTTTCCTCCTTATCTCGCCCTATCTCTGGAGTCGATGGTTGTGCACACCCTTTATGCGTGTGCGTGCACTCCACTCGCTCCATCAGCAACGTGGGTTAGTTGTTGTAGTTAATGAGAAGACTCCTGTCTGATTTTCTATCTAATTACGCCCTCCTGCTGGGTTTTTGTACAGGATATTCGCTCAGCATGCTGGCAGTTAATAGTCACAGAGAGGATCGTAAAGATTTAATTAGGACTGCATGCGGAAACGTGGAAAAACAACTCAGACTTTTAATTACTAGACTTCTTTAGTTAAAAGTGATACCAGGGGTTACTTTATAAGAGACTTGGGTGTTTTGGTGCAACTTAACTTTCCTTGTCTCTAGCTGGCACGTAGTAGCAGTGTGAGTGAGGAGGAGGAGCAGAGTTGTGTGTGCAGGGAGGGGAAAGGTGATGAGTTTCCAGATATACTTGGAAAATCTGGAGGGGAAGATTCCCCTCCCTCCCCTCCTCCAATAATCTGATAGCATGGAGCTTCCTAAATACTATCTACAATCATCTTATTCAACAGCTACGGAGATATCCGAGGAAAAACTTGAAAAATCCAGCCTTTGTTTTCCTTCAAAGAGTCTGAATTTCCCCCTTTCATAATTCCTTCATTGTATCTTTTACTACTATAACCCTACTTTTGCCCAGCTGGTGGGGAGGGGGGAAATATCTGGGGTTGCAGTGGTGGATTTTTAATTTTTTTTCCCGAGTCCCTATTAGATGATGCAAATTTGTTTTCAATAAGTAGGTCTTGGCTTCTCTGTTGCCTGTCTGAAGGCTGTAAATCGCAGATTGAAAATTCCTCTCGAAAGGGGCAGCAACAGCAATACAATATGTCCTGTTTACAATAACAGAGCGCTATCGTGTTACAATCACTTAATTCTAGCCCTGGACAATGGCTCACACATGGCCTGGATTTGGTGTTTATAAAATAACCACTGTTCCTTTCTGTCACGCACTCTCTTTCTCTGTCTCCTCCTCAGCCCAGCCCATCCTCATGGTACATATTTGATAAGACATGCATAGGCTAAAGCAAAGAGAAACATCTTTATCCAACTGCATATCCAGATATCGGTTCAACTTTCTGGACTATTTAAAAAATAGTCCAGAAACCCTCCCTGGAAATTCTATCTAGTGATGGTGGATAATAAGTATATGTGGTCTAAATAAAAATCCCTGTAGCTAGAACGGATTCCTCGAATCTAGAATAAATCCGTATTGAATATCAGGATGGAAAACTGCCCAACTTCATCTGTCACTAGTGGGGGGACAAGAATAGAAAATGCTGAGCGATAGGAGCGAGTTCTGGGCTGCTTTCCCTCCTGCCTGTGTTGACTTCTAGATGAACACCTCTTCCTTCACGTGTTTCTCCCTGGGATACCCTCCTCCCCAAACCTGAGACCAAACTTTCAGAAATAAAGAGTCTGTTTAATTTCCTGCTGTCTCGGGACCCCAAAATAAGGACCCCTGCTCTGCTGGTCCACAGCCTCGTCTGCCCCATCCTGTCCTGGTCCCATCCCATCCCATTCCACCCCTCCGGCCCGGCCAGCCCGGGCGAGCAGGTCGGGGATGGCCGCGGGTCGTCACCGCTGCTCTCGAAGACATCGGGGGAGGGAGGCACTTCCCACCAGTACTGTGCCCTGCCCGCAGAAGGGATGTTTTATTGGAAAAGGGATGGAGAACTGCTTCATTTGAGCTCCATTTTCCCTAATATTTCTGCTCTTTCTTTCCTTTTCTTCCTCCTTTATGTCTTTCTCTCTTCCTTTTCCTATCTTTTCCCCTCCTTTCCCTCTCTTCTTCCTCTACCTTTTCTTCTTTTTCTTTCTCCTTTAGCCCTTTCTGCATTTTATAATTTTCTTCTCTCCCTTTTACCTCTTTCCTCTTTTCTGTTTTTCTCTCTTTTCTCTCTCTCTCTTTTTTTTTTTTCCCTCACAAAAGCACAACAATTACCGGCTTTTCTTCGGGGAAAGTGTAAATATCAAAGCACAAGCAGCACTTAACGCCTATCGGCTGCAGAGAGAAAGGAGAGCGATCTCCTTGCTGCATTCACAGAGGTAAAACTCGCCTTGACTTGCAGACCAGTTTGTCTGAGCCAGGAATGCGAGACGGGACTTGCGCATCTCGCCCGTGGGGGTCAGGGGCCGCCCCCAGGTCTCAAAGCCACCTTGGAAACCTGCAGGAACCAGCGACCCGACGGTCACTGAGCTCGGCAGCAGGAGCAAATCCAAACAGCAAGACCTTTCTGTTTCTTAAGCATCTCGACCCGGCGAAGCTCGGGGATTTTCCCGTGAAGCCCTAAAACAAGCCACAAGCCAAAGCAATACATCCCCTCCGCTTCCCTGTCGCTGATTCCTATAATGTTCAGCACATCCTTTTTCCTTGCTATTTTTTTTTCTTCTCAGGCTCCTCTTTTCTCCTTTCTTTTTCCCTTTCTGTGTCTTTGAAGACCGTATTTCATTCAGTGTTTCTTGTCTTTATCCCAAGACTAAATATATGTGTCATATATATATATATATATATATATATATATATATATATCAGATACAGAAATTCTGAAAGAAAAAAAAAAAAAGCAAAACGAAAAAGAAATGGAAGAGAACCCCCAGAATCCCGATTAGTACAGTCTAATGCAGGACCTGGCCCCCGGAGGCTTCAGCCTCGGGCTCGGGGGTCCCCACGGGCTCTGCATGCCCAGCTCCAGCAAGGTGCAAACCAGCCCAGCACCGAAGCTGTTAAGGGCCTTTCTGCTTTTAGGAAATAACACGTGATGATGAGTTTCGCGTGGGATGGAAGAAAGCTGGGAAATACTGTGCTTTGAGCCCGGCGAAACTCCTTTGTAACCCAAAAGAGGGAATTAAACTATTTAAAATCGGTGCTACCCTACCAACTACACTTAAAAAATAAGGAGGGAGTGGGGAGGTGGACACAGGACTTGTTTCTGATTACCAGTTATTGCTTTTGGTTTGGGTTTTGTTTATATTTTGCCTCCCTCCCGGATGAAAAATGTAGTAATTCGACAGTTTCATCAAAATCCCTGAACGGCAGGAAATTGGTTGGGGGGGTGGAGGGGGGTGGAAGCTGAGATTGCATGGGAAATAACTGGAATTTGAAAAGCCAGGCTTGAACTCTGCCAGCTTTTGAAACACGTGGAATATTTGGAGCAGCATGTCCGCCTTCCCAATGCACTCTCCTGGCTTGCCATGTAGGGGAGGGTTTATAAAGCACAGCCTGTGCGTGACAGCAAGGAAATAAATTCTCTTATAAAAAAAAATATAGAAAAATAGAGGGAGAGGGAGGAGGAGTATCACAGTTATAATCCCAGAACGGAAAAAAAAAAAAAAAAAAAAAAAAAAGAATGGCAACCCACAGCAATATCGCTTGAAATCCCTCACTGATCATTCCCAGCCCAGGCACGGGGGCTCCAGCTGCAATTGCCCAGGAGAAAGGAACGCGGTGCCTTACCTGGACCTCCTCCATCCCTGGGTGTCCGATGCCATGCAGAGAAAGGCTGTCCCCCATGCCGGAGTCAAGGCCATGGTGAGCTGAGTGCAGGAGGACATCTGGCCTCCTTACTGAGTGGTAGTCCCGCCTGGGGTCCAGTCCCGAGAGCTGGGGCAGGGCGGCCCGAGGCTGTGGCAGCAGTGACCCGGTTTCTGATCCCACCTCTTGCCTCTGCCTCTGTCCCCAGGGGTGCTGCTGGGGCTGATGCAAGGGGTTTAGGGAGTAGGGGTCATTGACATGGGAGTAAGGGTCCTGGCTTTGGTGGTAAGGAAGAGGCTGGTAGGGGGGTGGGAAATAAGGCGGCTGGAAATCCGAGGATGGGGTGTGAGAGAGCGGAGGAGCGCTGGAGTAGGGTCCCTGCGAGACGGATCCCAGCTGGGACAGCCTGGAACTGTGGCTGGGCACTCCATCATGCCGGTCCTACAAGCGGAATGACATAAAAACAACAACAAAAAAGAAGACCTTAAAAAAAAAAAAGTAAAAAGAGTGCAAGCCACCCCAAAATAAAATAAAATAAAACTGTAAACAGTTGGAAACTGGGATTCAGACCCCCTTCTCCCGCCACGGATTGGAAATGTAACAGTGTTTCGTACCCACATTGTGTCTATTCCCACCATCAAGAAGGGGGAAGGGGGCGGGGGGGGGTGTGAGGGAGAACTGCTAAATGTCATAATTAAAACTGTAGGACTAGTGCTCCATATGCATATATGATCTGCAATTTCAGTCCAGTAATATAATTCTTCCCTCACAGCCCCCCAAATCAAAAAAAGGTAAAAAAAAAAATAAATTAAAAAAAAAAAAATCAAGAGCCCCACACCACCCATCCATCCAAACAATCCACCCCTTCTCCTGCCTGAAGTTTTCAAACGTTTGTTTATTCCCACTGCTGAAGTCCTGTAACTCAAAATCACCAACCCATTTTCACGTGGAAAAGCCCAAAAAGAAAGTTGCACTTCTCAGAGGACTCCGAGATGAGAAGTTGGGCAAAACAAGGACTTGGGAAAAAAAAAAAAAAAAAAAAAAGAAGCCCAAAATAAAACCCACGCCGGATCTTTGCTTAGAGAGAGTCTACCCCTTAAAAAATAAATGAAAAAAAAAATCAAACAAAATAAAAATGAAACATCGATATTGAACAAATCCAGTCGCTGTGATTTCTGCAGCAACTTCCAGTGTCTTTTGTTTCCTTTTCCAATTTTGTATTCCGGAGTATGGGGTGAGGGTTAATTGTAATGAAAAGTCTTCGGGGTGTGTGGGGGGTACGGGGTGTGTGTGGGGGGAGTGTGTAGAGGCTTCAGAGAAAAGGTGGGAGAGGAGTTTTGTCCAACTCCCTTGCACTGAAGCTGGGATGGCTAAAGTAAACAACAAAAATATCTATTCCACAAAGTGTAGCTCAAACCCCCACAAGCAATGGCACACATGGTAAAAAAAAAAAAAAAAAAAAAAAAAAAAAAAAAAAAAAAAAAAAAAAAAAAAAAAAAAAAAAAAAAAAAAAAAAAAAAAAAAAAAAAAAAAATCTTTTTTTCCCCCCCCCCCCCCCCCCCCCCAGACTCCCCTCGCTCAAATCGGGAACACACAATGCAAAAAGGGAGAAGCAGCTGCAAGCCTCCTCCAATTATTGTGCTAAATTACCAAGCCAAAGGCGTTTAAAAAGAGAGAGAGAGAGGGAGAGAGACAACAGATCGAGAGAGAGAGAGAGAGAACATGCAATTCTAGTACAACATGGATCCAAACTCACCATGGCGGAATAGGTGTGGACTAACATCTGGAAATAAAAAAAGTCTTGTAACAGCTAAAAATAAAATAATGGTGATAATACTAATAACTGGAGGGAAAAATATCAAGGAGATCTGCACAGGGACGTGTTGGACACAGGAGAACAGCTTGAGATATTTCGAAGTCTATCCATCAAAAAAAAAAAAAAAAAAAGAG
>NW_020956853.1:74617-79277 GCF_003031625.1 Empidonax traillii
TTTTTTTTTTTTTTTTTTTTTTTTTTTTTTTTTTTTTTTTTTTTTGCCTTTGAGCTCCCAAATACAATCCTCTTCAACCCAAGGCTAGGCTCAGACTGCTCCGCTACCCCTTCCTCCCTTTCCTTCTCTACACCGCCTCATAATAATTGATATTCATGACTATTAATATTACACGACTACTTTAAAGGGAGAATGCAGGACCAAATGGAGCGTGAAGCTGGCAGCCAGCTCGAGAGCTCCCCTACTATTGTAAATGACGTTCATTCAGTGGAGAATTACTAGATGTAATCAGACGAGGGGGGCTGGCAGAGGCAGAGTTTGGGGAGAGGGAGAGGGGGGAAAAAGTTTAGCAAGGAAGAGGCAGAACTTCAATTAACTCGAGCGGAGGAAGATGCAGAAAGTAGACACTGCTGAGCTGGAGCAAGGAAGTGAGATGAAGCAATGCTAGAGGCGAAGGAGAAGAAGAAAAGCACATTTTCTTTTTTTCCCTTAAATATATATATAATTATACATTCTTAATACGAGGAATTGATTGCCTTTTGTGCTTTTGCTCTTTTAGTTTGTTTTTTTTTTTTTAAAACAAATAATGAAGAAAAAGAGACTTTTCTAATCCTTTTTTTGTTGTTGTTATTTTTAAAGAAATGGAAGAAGATCTGTGCACTCACTGTAATAGATGCCTATTTACAGCGAAGATTAAATCCTTCTGGTGCGTGTTACAGATCGTATTTATATGCAATAGGCAAATAAATACTTGAATCTACGTTGTTTGGCTCTTTTTTTTTTCTTCTTTTTCTGAATCCTATTCTACAGCCCGATATGAAAAAAAGAGAATATCTACCTACATAGATCTCCCTATTTGCACCCAAATGCGAATGTATGGGGTGAATTTTAAAGGATAGTAAATTTATAGTTTTGAGGCAAAGCCAGGGGCGATATAAAACCTTTTTGATGTTGCAGGAACCCGTTCAACTGGACTGTCTGCCATTTCTGTTAAAGTTCAACTTACGTTCCTTCCTAAATAGACTCACACTTCCCAGGGCAGCCCCCCCGCCGCACGCACACGCACACACACACTTTTGTTTTAAGAACAGATTCATTTTAAGTGGCTGAGACGCCTCTACCATCGTGTTGTTAATTACAAATCGGAAAGAAGAGAGGGAAATATTCCTTAAAGATAAATTTAGAGAGTTTCAGCGCTTAAAAAAAAAAAATCGACAACAATTTTTTTTCCCCTTAATGCTGCACGTTACAAGATGCCTCGGAGCGCACCCCCAAGTTCGGGAATACCCAGCCCGCAGCCAAATCCCCCCTAACCGCTCCCCCAACTTCGCTTCTCTCCCACGGCAACCTACAAACACGAGTGTCCGTCAGTTCACAGCTCCTTAAAAATCCCTCTGAAAAGGAGAGAGGAATAAAACCCCTCATCCCCGACCTCGGCAGCCGGGGAGGGGAGATGTTTTGTCGCCTGCTGCTGCGGGCAGAGACAATGGCCGGGCTGTGCCTGGGGATGGGGAGGGAAAAGCAGCGAGGGCTCCGCGGGCTGGGGACACACGGGGACACACACACGGGGACCGACACTCTCTCTCTCTCTCTCTCTCTCTCTCTCACACACACGAACGTGTGCTCGCTCTGCGCTCGTTCTGCAGATGCCGGGTTTCGCCAAGGATAATTATCCTGACGGCAGCTTTTGGGAATGGAAACATTTCTCCCGTGCGGCCGCCGGATCCCCTCCCCGCTTCCCTCCATCCCGTCCTTCCTCCGACCGGGAACAGCCGCAGCTGTACCTTCCCCTCGGTCTCTTTCTCGGCTTTTCCCGGGAGTTTCCCCTCTGTAAGTGCCGGAGAGGAGGGATGAGGGGACGGGGCGGCCCCGACGGCGCTTCCCTGGAGGGGCTGCGGCCGCTGCCCGGCACTCTGAGCCCTGCCCGGCCCCTGCCCATCCCCTGGCCGGTCCCCGGCTCCTGCCCGGTCCCTGCCTAGCCCCTGCCCAGTATCCAGCCCCTGTCTCTGCTCAGTACCCAGTCCCTGCACAGCCCCAGTCACTGCCCGATCCCGGGTCCCTGCTCGATCCCCAGCCCCTGGCCAGCCCCTGCGCTCGGTTCCTGCCCAGCCCCTGCGCACTCTCTTGTCCCTGCTCAGTGCCCAGTTCCTCCCTGGCCCCTATTTGGTCCCCGGTCCCAGCTCTGTCCCCGGTCCCTGCTCGATCCCCAGCTCCTTGCCAGTTCTTGCCCAGTCTCTGCCCAGTCCCTGCCCCGTCCCTGCTCGACTCCTGATCCCTCCTCAGTGCCCAGTCCCTCCCCGGCCCCTGTCCGGTCCCCGGTTCCTGCCCTGTCCCCGGTTCCTGCCCTGTCCCCGTCCCTTCCCGGCCGCATCCCCACGGAGCAGCTCCCGCTCCGGAGCTGGCGGATTGCGCCCTTCTGAAAATCTCCCCCCCGCCCCGAGATCGCTGAGCTAATGCCTTCCCCTCAGTTAAAAAATAAAAGTAATGGAAAAAAATATATGATTTTGTCGAGAGCCATTCCTCACTTACATACACATACACATATTCCCCCCCACCCCGTTTCTAAGCAAATCCCGCACGCTGGTTTGACTTACAAGAAATACACTCCCGCAGCCCGTTTGGGAAAGATCCGGCTCAGGAAACCGTGCAAAATTAAGAAAGGTTTCGCGGTGTTTGAGCTGTGATTTCCCCCCCCCCCCCCCACCACCCTTAGTTTGCTTTTTGACCTCGAAAATGAGGTCTGGATAAAGCTCACAACTTTTTGTGTCCGCGAACTGTGCGCTTCTGCCTTTGACTGTATCGGTTCGGGTGCGTGTGCTCACATTCGTGAGAGAATGTGTGTGCCGCTTAATTAATGTGAGTATATGTATACATGCACATCATATTTATTGCTATAGAGGCACAAAAAGTCGTAAAAAAAGTATCCGATTGCGAAAACAAGAAAAGGGAAAAAAAAAATCCACATTCAGGTTGAGCTTAGTTTGGTATTGCAAAATAAAAAAAAAAAAAAAATGAAAAAACGAAATGCATCCGGTCCCTGAATACCAGATTGTGTTTTTCTTCTATTTTCTTTTTTTTCTCCCCCTCGACATTTGTCCATATTTAATCGAATTATATCTAATTAGAGGTCTAAACAATCAAACTCTTGCCTTTAAGTTGCCTCATTCCAATCCCCAGATCATTTCTTTGATGTTTTAAATCGCATCAAACAGCTTTTCCATGAAAAAAAAAAAAAAGTTTAAGACTTGGCATGCTGAATACAAATATGCGAATAAATAAGCATTTAAGCATTTACTCTTAGTTTCCCGTCTCTATACTTGTGTGTGTTGGTGTATGTCTCTATATCTGCCTAGATGTATATGTAGAGGTATATATGTATTATAAAGTCATGCCTGTATCTATATACTAGATGTATATTTAAATATACATATACTCTCTTACTCATATGCATATTATATACTCACCTCATAGATATCTTCATACTTGACATTTTCAACCAGTTTCCAGAGCATGATGGCAGGCTGTTCTCTAGGAGGTGAGTGCATTCATGTGAAGAGCAGATGTCTGGATTCTCAGTACTTCTCTGTCTGTAATGATCCATCTATAATTGGAAATGGGGGACAGACACCAAATCCGACGTTCCTCTTCCATCGCAACTTATATCTGTTGTCTGAAACAATAGGCTGCACAAACCTACCTCAATGGGATAGTAAAAAACATTATCTGTTACACAGTCGCATATAGCTACAGACATATATGTGACTAGATATAGACATATACACATATAGAGACTTATATGCAACATATAAAATATATACAGATACACAGTTGCACATACACAGACTGCACATACATGCACATATACACACATAGACCTCTGAACGGACAACTTTTCCCACCTATAGACCTACTAATTGCCACATTTAGGTATGTAAATGATATATATTTTTTGCACATCCAGGCACATGGATGCTACACGTTATATGTGCACATATACACACTAACCTAGTCAGTTTATATAGGAGTGTGTTTAAATGCATATTTGTGTATCCAGTTATACATTTACACATGTATATGTTGATATAGAGGGTTTAAAGATATGTATTATGTAGTGCATATATCCACTATTTTAGTAGATGGATGGATAGATAGATAGATAGATAGATAGATAGATAGATAGATAGATAGAATGGAGAAATTAAATTAATATATTTTTGATCCTCCCTATAATAAAATAAAGAATAATTTGCCTCTGCACTAAGCGATTCATCATTTTGCAACGAGATATTGTGCTTCCCCCCCCCATGCAATATGCTTTTATTTACATGTCCAGAAATTATCTTCTCATATGCAGTTAAACACCAAAACAGCGTCTCATCAAAGCACATTCAAGCAAATCTAAAAGGAGTAAATTTAGATCAATGTTTTCCACTGGAAAGACTTATACTTCAGGCTTGGACTGTATATTTTATAACTTAGAGATACTTTTTATGGGGGCGGGGGGGGGGGAAAGGGGGAGGAAGGGAGTTTAGTAAACCCTTCTCTGCACATATTTGAATAGCGATTACTACTTTCAGAAAACAATTAAAACCAGAGTTGGATTTGTGCATTTCCCGGGTACCCCTCGGTTTGGAAGGGGAGAGGAGGAGCTGGACCAGTT
>NW_020956853.1:79874-85904 GCF_003031625.1 Empidonax traillii
AAAAAAAAAAAAAAGGTGGAGAAAAGAGACACAGAGGCAGAGAGACAGAGAGAAAGAAGGTGTTTCTAAATTCAAGGTCCTGTTTCTGGAAATTTCAAGCTCTGCCTATAAAGTTCCTACAAATCTTTGTTATTCTGCATGGGATCCTATGGGAAAGTGCACAGTGTCCTTTGTACTTTCAAAGGTCCTACAGGTAAAGACGCTTTTATATATATATATATATAATCTCGGAAACGAAGAGAACTTTATCAGGAGACACATTTGCTGGTGCGTGGTTGGCTGGTTGGAAGGGTGGGCTTTGCTTTTTCTCTTCTCTTTGGCCTCAAATTAAGGCAGAAAGTATAAATTCATCCCCTTTCCCCTCAGCCTCTGCACCACCCCGCCACCCCTCCCCATTTCACAGTGTACGTCTTCTTCTAAAACCTCGACCCACAAAAGGCAAGAGGCAAATAACAGCCAGATATTACAGCAGGAGCTGGACAACGGTGTTGCTGGAAGTTGTTTAGGCAGATACGAGGTTTTTCTTAGCACAGCCAGCGCTGCACTGAGGAGGAGGAGAAAAAGAGCACATCTTTGGGTGGGTTGAGCTGAAGTAACAGAGTAAAAAAATGCTGAAAAAGGAGAAAGGATGTGTGCTGTTTTGCATGTGCATGTGCGGAGATACCCAGGCAGGCACCCTTATCCACCTATAGATCCGAATGACCCTCTTAGAAAAATGCCAAGCTCATAAAGGGACAGTTTGCCATTACTTTTGTTAAAGTCTTTGAGTCATGAAGGCTGGCACAGGGCAGAGTGAATGTGCTTCGTGACGGCTAATGCTTTTCAATTTCGAGGCACCCTGAATTAAATATGCTCTGAGTGCTGGGGGAGGGGAGAGGAGTGAAAAAAAAATAAAAAAAAAAAAAAGAAAGAAGCTAAAATAGACTTGACGTCCACTGGCTCTTTGCAAACAGATTCGTATAGACAGCAAATTCTGACTTTCAAACCCCACTATTATTACATTTCTCTTGCATTTGCAAAACACGACAAACGGACAAGCGATCATTTAGAAAATCAAACTGAACAAAGGTTCTTGTCAATTTTTGGGGGGTTTGTTTTGCAACCCCACCCCCACAGCTGCCTTCAGTCTAATTCATCAATTCCAAACAGTGACACTTGCACTGGTTTATATCTCAAATGTGCAACAAACCCTGAGTCCAAGAGGCGACACACGTATTCAGAGCTAACCATTACAACCTGTACTTTCAAAACTAGCAAAATCAAAGGTGAAAAACAGCCGTTTTCCAGCAGTTTGGCGAGTGTTTTTCCAATCTCTTTCAAGGAAAACCCCGTGTTTTTTTTTCAGCGATAAGCTGGGCAGGGGCACTGCAGCCTCAGCCCGGCAGCTGCGATGGCAAAGGAATATTTCATATTTTTTTTTTTTTTTTTTAAAGGATACCATTACATCTGGCCCTGCCCATGCCTGAGGAAGCCCCCACCCAGCCCTCTGCACCGTTCCAGCTCGGGCGATGCGGGCGATGGCCCCGCGGGATCGGGGAGCGCCGGAGCGCGATGAGCGGGACAGCGGCGCCCTCTGATGGGGACTCCCTTCCCGCAGCAGCTGCTCCCGAAATCCGCTGCACCTCCGCCCCTTACATCGTGAAATGGTTTGAGTTAGAAGGGACCTTAAAAATCACCTGGTTCCAACCTCCCTGCCATGGGCAGGGGCACCCTCTGCTCTCTCAGGATGATCCAAACCCCGTCCAACCTGAACACTTCAAGGGACGGGGTAGCCACAGCTTCTCTGGGCAACCTGTGCCAGGGTCTCACCATCCTCACAGGGGAGAATTTCTCCCTAATATCACATCTAACCCTGCCCTCTGGCAGTGGGAAGCCATTCCTCCTTGTCCTGTCGTCCCATGCCCTTGTCCAAAGTCCCTCTCCAACAGTCTTGGAGCCCCTTTAGGCACCAGAAGGGGCTGTAGGTTCTCCTTGAAACCTTCTCTTCTGTAGGATGAACAACCCCAATTCTCTCAGCCTGTCCCCAGAGCAGTCTCTATCCCTCTGAGCATCTTTGTGGCCTCCTCTGGACTGATCCAAGAGGTCCACATCCATAACTGGGATTCACAATCACCTAAACATTTCCTCTGCTGAAAATGATGTTGTTATGAGCATTTGCCCCATAAGGATAAAGTTACAGGTTCTTACTTACACTGATTTTTAATTAACAGGGCACTCAGTGTTTGAACCTTTACCTTATAATTAGAATGAATCTTTTATACTCCACTGCTAAATACAGTCAGTATTACTCACATACAGACTAGGTCAAGTATCCCAATCATCCCGATGAGATAACTGTTAATAGCTCTGGGAGGGAGAGGACCTGCAATAATATGATGGCCACTTTTTTGAGAAGTCGAAAAAAAATAAATTTGCTCATAGTGAACAAGTTATGCTGCCCTCATTTCATGTCCTGTTTCCAAGATTATTGGTTGTGCTTGTGTTTTTTTGTTTTGTTTTGTTTTGTTTTGTTTTTTTTTTAAACTTTTCCTGTCCTGAGTCAAGGTCCCGTTTCAGAAATGGTCTTTCAGTCCTGCTCTGCCTTTGGAATCCAAACGTGGATCTCTGTAAATAAGAATCTATTTCCCTCAGTATCCAGCTCTCAGCAAATCCGTATTGTTGGCTGGAATTTAAAACAAATCCGTTTATCCCAGCGCCCTCTGCTGCTCGCTGCTCTCATGTAAAGGCAGGTTTCCGAGTTTTGAGTTTTAGCAAAAGCCTGCAAACTCTCTCTTTTTTCTTTTTTTTTTTTTTTTTCCCTTGACATGGCATTCTATGAACAATATCAAAAAAAGAGTTAAGTGATACAGCATTATATTGCAGACTTTATGCATGATCTACCAAGGGATGATTTATCCTTTCTAACAAAAAGGGGAGTCTGGGGAGATCCAGGAGCTGCTGGCAGAGCTGTAGCGTGTCCTTCCTCTCCACATCCTCCTTTTGAAAGTCAATTAATCCTTTCTAAACCCTCTTCCTCCTAGAAGCCAAACAAAACACACAGAAAACTTACTAAACTCGTTTCCTTAAAACTTTGAAAGTAATCATATAAGGTTATCTTTCAGTTTCCTCAGCTGGGATATGGACACTTACACTGGAAACATTGTTCACCTGTATAAAGCATACACTTTTTATTTCTTTATTGTTCCCATGCCAAAAGAACCCCTCTTCCCCTGTACTTAGAGACACACAGCCAAGAACAAACTGCAGCCAGTAAAGGGAAGTCTTAGTTTTCTAGAATATTTAAAATTACAAAAAGTTAGGAGATTCAATTTTTATAACTTTTACTTAATTCAGCTACATTTATGTGGATAAAAACAATGTGCATGTGATTTAGACAAGAAAACAATATTCAAATTATATTTATATAATGAAATACACTCTTTCCATTTTAAGACATACTCATTAGAGTGAATTATCTATTTAAATTTCATGACAAGAAAGAGTTAATAAGTTTTAAGGGAAGAGAAAAAGAACTAAGACTTGGACTATTATCTGTTTTGAGAATATATATTTTTTCCTCCAATATCACCCCCCTCTTCCTTTCTCTTTAATTCCTCCAGTCTCTCAACTTGCTTTCCAGCAGTAGGTGCTCAGATAATATGACTGCAGGCAGTGCTTTAGGGAGTTAAAACATTCTGGGTACATGAAAGGAGATACAGCAAAGTCAGCAAACTACATCTATGGGGGAAAACACATTTCAGGCTCCTGAAATTGCTCATAATGTATCTGGAGTCACAACGTTCCTCGGTAAGAGACAAGTCAAACGAGCATATGACGTGACACGGGAAGTCCCTGAAATCGGGTTCATTATAACCCCAAATCCAGAAAGGGGAAGGAAAAGGGGAAAGGAAGGGGAAGGAAAAGGGGAAGGGAAGGGGAAGGGGAAGGGTTTCCTCTTCCTCTTTCCCTTTCCCTTCCCCTTCCCTTCCCCCTTCCCTTTCCCTTCCTTTTCCCCTTCCCTTCCCTTTCCCTTTCCCCTTTCCCTTCCCCTTCCCTTTCCCTTTCCCTTTCCCTTTCCCTTTCCCTTTCCCTTTCCCTTTCCCTTTCCCCTTCCCCTTCCCTTTCCCTTTCCCTTTCCCTTTCCCTTTCCCTTTCCCTTTCCCTTTCCCTTTCCCTTTCCCTTTCCCTCCCTATAAAGAAATCAGTGACAAGGAACATTTCTGGCTCCTCAGTTTTCCTATTCCTCCACAGTTCACAGGATCCTGGTATGGTTTGGGGCCACAGCAGCAATTTTGGACAGCTTCCAGGCACAGTTTGGGGGTCAGCAAAGGCCAGACACTATTCCCAGGAATCAGAATTATATGACCACCTTGGTTTAGAGTCCCTGCAGTTCCTTTAAATTTAGTAATATGGATATGAGCTATTCTGTGCTAGTTAACTCATGGCACATAATTCAGATATAGTCTAAAAAACTAGATGCAAACTTGTTTGAATTAGGCTAACTGCATCCTCACTGCTCTCCATGCAATATTCATTCTAGCGATAGAACATGATATTAATATTAATATAAACATGCAATTTAGAGTTGTAATCCTAAGGTAATTGTATATCATTGCTTTCATTATTATAAATGTAGAAGAACAATAAAAATCAATGTTTCCTGCCTAAAAGGCATAGGAATGAGCAAGTGTAAATGAATAATTTTTAGCAGTTCTGAAATTAAACATTTTGTTCTCCAGTATTAGAAGTAGAAAGCTAAAAATTCAAATTTTAGCCTTTCTCCCACCCCTAGTTTTCAAATGAACATCCAACACTTGGATTTGGCTACGAGAAGAGAACTTATAGTGCAAAAATTTACAAGAAACTGCATTTTGATAATCAGATTTTTAAATTTTTTTCCAAATAACTTCCTAATATGGATGACAGTGCTTCTTAAAAAATGCCTCATAGAATTACTGCTCCATTTTGACAACACTGGTCTTCGTTGTTGAAGTTTATCATGGTAATTTTTTCTTCAACTGGTTAATTACAAGTTTCAGCCCACAGGTTTTTTTCAGGGGCCTTAAACTGGATTTTCTCCCATGTTGGAATCATGAGAGCAGTTTCAGAATTCCCTGAATGACCAACTTTTTTTTAAGTCCTTTTTTCTAAAAAAATGATCTCTGATAACTAGAATTGTTTCTAAGTGAATGATGAATCTGTAAAACCTCAGTGAAAACATAAACCAGAAATATCCTTTAAAACATATGGGACATAAATGAAGGGACACTAATCAGTGTAGTGGAGAGGGTGACTGGAATTCAGGAGAATGGTTCCCTCTCAGCCCTGCTTATATTTCTCCCATGTGCATGACCTTGGTCTACAACTGTTTCTGAAGCTCCATTTTGACTTATCTTGTTCCTTGTTAGTCATCAGTCACAGAACCATAGAATCAAAGAATCACAGAATGGTTTAGGTTGGAAGGCACCTTAAATTCCATCTCATTCCAACCCTCCTGCCATGGGTAGGGACACCTTCCACTAGACCAGGCTACTCAAAGCCCTTTTCACCCTGGCTTCGTCACACAATTAATTAAAAGGAACCTGATCACATCTTAGAGGTATCAACACCAGGAAGACGCTTAGCTGCCAAAAATACAAAAGATCAGTGTTGCAGCAGCAAGAACAACATTCAGCAAAGTTCCCCATTGTGTCAAAATCCCTTATGCTGTGCAGGATCTCTTGTGCAAATGAAGGGTGTTGCTGCTTGGTCAGCTTCTCTCATTCCCCAGAGGTTTCCATTTGTGCATCCTCTGAATATGGAATTATGTAAAGAACAGCAGCCAAACTGCCGCAGCCCGGGGGCGGAGAGGGATATGAGCGACACAAGGGTTCGATGAATTCTTGATGATTTATTAATCCCAGGGGAAAAAAGATGGGGGCTCCCCGGACGTGCAGCACCCTTTGGGAACAGAATGTCGCTCCCGCCCGAGGGGATAACAAGGGTTTATATAGGTTTGGGGAAGAAGGGGCTAGAAAAAGGGGAGGAGTTACCTAAGTGACAAGGGGTACA
>NW_020956853.1:86824-87903 GCF_003031625.1 Empidonax traillii
TTTTTGAAGGTGGATGGTCTCGTAGTCTGGTGGGCTTGTCTCTACTTGTGCAACATTAGCATTTGGAAGACAGTACCTTTTAAAAATAGCAACTAAACATGACATTAAACACAACACAGCTATGATGGAAATTAAAATTGACACACAAACCAAAAGTATTTGCCTTGCCCAGTTTGGAAGAGAAGGCCAATTCAGACCTTCAAATATGTCTGGAGTATGCCATTTGGGATCTTGCTTTAACTTGGAAACTAATTCGTGGATTGTGTTGATGTTTGCTTGAATTGATTTGGAGTGATTTGAGAAATTTAAACAGCACAGGTCAGTGAATTCCTGGCATCCATGATTATGTAGGACCAGTAAAAAATCTATAGCTGCACGATTGTGTAAAGAGACTCCCTTTAGTGTCAGTGTGTCTTCTAGCAATCCTTGGAGTGTAAGTGAGGTGGCATTAGCTTCCTTGGCCATCCAGCAGGTCATGTGGCTTAAAGTGGTGAGTGCATAATCAGAGGCTATACCTGCAGCAAAGAATGATATCCAAAAATCCTTACTGCTAGGCCATAGCCACACTGAAGGATCACAGTTTTGAGCTACCGGTAAATAGTTCTTCAGTGAAGATGATGTTGGGCTGGATGGTTCTGGCATTTCTTTAGCTTGTAAAATTGGGAATTTAGAGTTGCCAATATCCGAATTACCAAAATTTATTTGAAAATTAGACAATTGAAGATGTGTGAGTGAATTAGGGAATGCTAAAGGACTGTTATTGCTATTAATTGTGGTTATGGGAGTAGCAGCATTTTGTTCAGATGAGAGGTGTGTGTTGGGTTTGTGTGGATAGGAATCCCATGCAAGTGGATATTTTTCTTTTTCCCTTCTAATAATTTCTGCTGCTGAGGAGGTCATAATCTGTCTTTTGGTCTTAGTGCGCATACCAGGCTGGACAACTTTTGATTTTATTTCTCCAGGTATGCTAAGATTAAATGGATGGAAAAGAGTGATTTTACCTATTGTGCATGGACCTCCTGTGGGATTAGCTGGGATTCCATTCCATGCCCTCTCTCCACAGATTAAAAAGTCTCCAG
>NW_020956853.1:91173-105658 GCF_003031625.1 Empidonax traillii
GAGTTACCTAAGTGACAAGGGGTACAACCAATAGAAACCGTACAACCGCAGCGCGCTATAACAATAACCAATAACATAACGAGTTGCCTCAGCTGTGCCCGCCTATACTGCGGCACTAGCTATCCAATCGTAGCTAACCATTTCTTGACCAATCAGAAACTTGTATTCCCTGAGGGGAATAAAATCTTAAAATATAAATATGAATATAACTCTTATAATAAATATTAAATACATTAAAAACTATTAAAACTGTCCATAAATACTCAGATACATAACGTCCATGCCGGTGGCAATAAATTAAGAGTCCTTTTAATATTTTTTGTAGGCTTCTTTCCAGAGGTAGAAATCATTTCTTTTCTGTGCTTCCGCAAAACTATTTTGTGCAAGTCATGAAAATAGACCAGGAACTGGGGGATGGCCACAGAAACAAAAGCTCCAGTGGCTCAGTTAATCTAACTTCTGCAGGACATGGGCCAGAAAATCCACCTGGAACAACTGTTGGATGAGCTACTGTAGAAGCTACCTGTAGAAACACTACTAATAACATTATCTTGGTTTTATTTTTTAAGGCCGTGGTCACAAAATCTTTGCCTGACTTAACAAGTGATTCCTTTCTAAATCAGTATATCTGATAGGGATACAAATCTGTTTTCCCTTACGGGTTTTGTTGAGTGAATCTTAAACCAGTAAAATCTGGTTGGTTGTATCTGATAACCTCTCTCAGTTGTCTGAATCACCTTCTTATTAAGATGAACAAATTAAGCTTTTTTTGTCCTTAATTATATGGTAGATTCTCTTACACTTCACAGAATCACAGAATGGTTGAAATTGGAAGGAACTTCTGGAGGTCATCTGGTCCATCCTCCCTTCTCAAGCAGGGCCACCTAGAGCTGGTTGCCCAGGACCATGACTAGATGACTTCTGAATATCTCCAGGGAGGGAAGCTCCACAACCTTCCTGGCCAACCTGTGCCTATGCCTGGCCACCTTCACAGCCGAAAAATGTTTCCTGATGTTCAGAGGAACCTCTTGTGTTTCAGAGGGTGCCTGTGGTCTCTGATCCTGTACCAGGGCACCACTGAGAAGAGTTTGTCTCTGCTCTCCTTCAGGGATTTATATACATTGATAAAACCCCCATATGCCTTCTCTTCTCAAGGCTAAACTGTCACAGCTTTCTCAGCCTCTCCCCATGAGACATCCTCCAGAATCTTGATCATCTATCTCAGTGGTCCTTTGTTGGACCCTCTCCATCCTATTCATGTCCCTCTTGTACTGAGAAGCCTAGACCTGGATGGAGTACTCCAGGTGCGGCCTCATCAGAGGGGAATGTCACCTCTCCCCTGCTTCCAACAATCCCAGTGCAGACCAGGATACCATTCTACCTCCTTTGTGGGAAGGACATGTTGTTGGCTCACCCCTAGCTTGGTGTCCATGAGGACCCCACGTCATTTTCTGTAAGGATTCAGACAGTGCTTTGGCTTGACATCAGCGGTGCAACATGACTTTATTCAGCTCACCACCAGCTTTCTTGAAAGGGTTATAGCAAAAAGGAGGATGTTATTCCATGTTCCATTGCTTCATACCTGTGAGAGATGCAACATGACCTTTACAATTAAGTACTTTTAGTACTTATTTAGTGCTTATGTAGTGCTTTTGTTTATTTAGACACCAGACACTCCTGGCCTTCTGCCCTCAAGTTCAAGCTCATACATGGTGTATCATCCCCTAAAACCAACAATTCCCTTTCAGAGCTGCTGCTTTCCTGAGCAGACTCTACCATCTCAAAGGGAAAATTATGTGTTTTCTTCTTAGATATACAAACCCATTTTTCATCTGTTCATAACTTCTTTACTGACATCCAGCTTGTTGAACAATCCAGATCATGGCACATTTTTCTTCTTAACCAGTTTTCCTGCAATCTTTCAGTCACTTACAAATGTTGTCATCAATAGATGTTATTTATTCTCATAGATGAGAAGATAAATTATTGTTGAGGCAGGAACTGAAGCCTGAATATCTATTAGGAATTTACATGTTTAGTCATTATTCTCTCTTCTTCATCCATTTCAGGTTCAAATAGATAACTTTAGATCCATTTAATACACTTAGCATTTTAATTAATTGTTATATTTGTAGTCAACATCCCTATGGTTGCGAGTTAAATGTGCTCTAGAACTCAATCAAATTTATCATCGCATTAAAAGGAAGAAAAACAACTTCATTTGCAGCATTTATTTCCTGTAAACCCATATCGATTAGTATTAATTATATTATCCTCCTTTAATTTTTTTATTAATTGAGTCCCCAGTCAGACAATTCATTAGTGGGAACAGAACTGATGCCAGACTGTTAAGCATCTAATTATGTGGATTTTTCTGTTCATATTTTAAAAAATTTAGCAACAAATTGTCTTCAATGCTTCACCAAGTTATAAAAAAAAATATTTATTTTCCAGACATCTGATCATTTCTTTGAAAGCTCCTCAAATTGTCATATTGTAAAATACTGAGCAACCACAGATGAAGTTATTCCTTTGTTTGTATCCATATAATTTTTTTTCTTCTTCTAAGGGATTAGTAGCACTTGCTGTGAGAGGTTACTGAACCTTCTGGTCTAGTTTAATACCATTACTGAACTGGACTGACACCTGCTATTAACATCTTTGCCCATGTACTCATATATACAGAGTCAAATCTGAACACATTTTTAAAAGAAAATATTGCAGAACAAATAGGACCTTTTTTTCTCATTTTGAAATCTCATGAACCCAGAAAGAACAGCTTTCCACAATTTCAGATGGAGCACTGAAAAAAAAAACCCGCCAGGTGTTAGATGTAAGAAAAAGAAATCACCTGAAAAGGACTGAAACATTTCCACTCCTTGTGCCACATTGTCCCCTCAACGAGGGTATGAAATCAGAACAACTCCTTATCCTGATCTGGCACGTTCTCTGCAGGGCAGAAACTGAAATACAAAGTGAAAAAACCTTGTGAAAACTCTGCATGGATAACATACACCTCTAAAATAGACAGGTAATGCACACTGGAATTTGTAGATCAGTAATTACATATGGATTCTTGTCAACCCTGGAATTCCTCCCAGAAGCAGATGAATGCTGCTCAGCCATGTGCCAGACATACAATGGGGTTGTAGGGCAGGTTTTTAGCAGGACAGGAGATGTTTGGGAACAGCCACTTGGGTTTCAGGGCCCAAAGAGAATCCAGTTTTGCTGTCGGTGTTATTTTTGAGAATGGGAATACTGGGTAATCATGAAAGAATAGTAAACTAGTAAACAGATTGAGCACTACTCTTCAATCTCAACTGATCTCCCATACTCTCCTAGTGCTAGAACATCTCCTGGAAAAGTTTGGGCTTGGATTAACTAGCAGTCTCCCAAGCATGGGGAAGAAGGGGTAGCCCATATCAGAGACCTTTCCTATTGTGCAATCTGGATGCAGCCACCTCTTTGGAAGGGCAAAAGCCATGCTGTATTGCTCTTCAGACCTCATACTTGTGAGGAACACAAGAAGAAGTCCTATAGAATAAGGGGGAATATAGTGCTAATAAACAGAGCTGTCTGGAATTAATCCTGGTTCTACTGAAGTCCATGGTGACTGTTAATGACTCAAGAAAAGGCTGAATATGGTCACTAAGATAACCCCAAGGTACCTGGATACCAGAAATCAAGGATGCAGTGTGATACTGGAAAATTAAAGGAATTTTCACTGTTTTGGAGTGTTCTGTAACTAAGTGAAAGAAAGAAACTATGAGGTTCCCTTTGAACTTGCACTTAGAGGAGATAAAAAAGCACCCATTTTTAACTGTGTTAAATAGTAGATACACTTTATATAATCATCTTTAAATATTCTTCAATGAAATGAGAAGAAATCATTAGCATTTTGGCATACAAATAGACTGGTTGTATCCTTATTATTACTCTTTTTTGATGTAACAGATCATCTTGATTGACAAGCATCATTATCACTTGAATAATATAGTTCTTTATTTTGTCTACAGGGTGGGATTCTTACTTTGATCATGGAGTCCTTCAGCACCTATAGCTGCTGCAGCTTTTCAAATGAACATCGTGGAGCCTGGGGATGTCCACCTCATTGAGGTTTCCTCTGATCCTGACAAGGTTCCCTGAAATATGGGCTTGACAGGTATGAAATAGGAGCTACAGGAGATCCAGATCATAATTCTGTAACACCTATCTTTATGTTATAAAGTGAAAAAGATTAGTGTAGCTTAAACCAAGAGCTAATGAGTGATTGATTTCTGGTTTTGGCTTCATCTTTGGTGCTCTTACTGTATGGTCTTGGGTGATAGTTGCAGTGGCACATCTGTCTGATCTGAATTATGGGCAGATAGTTTATGGAATGTTTTTAATGACCTTCCTGAGGGCAGGCTGTCTTTACTGCACTTTGCACAAAGTTCAAGATGATCTGTGTGTCAGAAGTGACTGATAGGAACATTTTATGTAGTGAAACATAATCAACTACTTGAAAGGAGCAGGTAAATGGCAAGAAGCTGCTTATGAAAGCTGAGATTACTGACTCCTTGAAAAAGGCTACCCAGAAGCTACTAATAGGAGCTGAGATTGGATAGTCAAAATCCATCTTCTATCATCTTAATTGAATGAGTAATGAATGGAATTCGGCTAAAGTTTTGGCAGGCAATTAAAAAAAAAAAAAAAGGCACAGAGCTGAAATATGTACCAATAAAGACTGAAATATAATTCACTGCCCGCAATATTGTTTTTGCTGACTGAAACAGCTGAAAGAGCATATAGATTGTTTGGTCCTGCTACTTGTCTTGCAGTTGACACCACATGTCAGGGAACTCACCATATCCTTGATTATCTGATGGAAACACCTTTTCAGTCTAAAGACGATTCCCTGTCTGGTTTGTGGCTGAAGTTTAATTGTACAGATGCCACGACAGGGCCAGAGATCAGTCTAAGCACTGTTTAGCAGCACTAATGAAAAAAAAAACAAACCAAAACAAAACCAAAAAAAACCCCAATCAACTAACAAACCAAATGATTCAGAACTTCATCTGTGACTTCTTGGTTTTCCACTGGTGTGGTTTTGCTCTGAACCTGTTGGTTGCCACAGGGAATATTCTTCAGATGTGAATTCTTGCTTGTCTATGCAGTGACCATTTTTGAGGTGATCTGATTCTTTTTTTGCTCAGGGAAACAACCTGGAGTCAGCTAAGCAGGTTAATAACGGTGCAGAATCTGGAGCAGGGGCTGGACCACCAACAAATTGACTGCAACTGAAAACACTATCCAGTCTGTTGGTTTAATTGAATCTGAAAAACTAGAGGACAGGATGGACTACAGATAAAATTGATGCAATTCTTTCTTCAATGGCACCAGTTCAGTTCTGAGCAGAGCTAATGGTAATTAGAAGTTTCTCTCATTTAATTCTAACTGAAGGTCACTTTAGTGTGCTTTTTTAATTCCTTTCTGCTGAAAAGTTAGGCATTTAGTCAAACTAGGTTTCCTCTCCAGTTGATGGATTTGCTCCAGCCAACTGGTCTAAACTCATACCTGACTTCTATGTTTAAAATTAGAGACCTGCACAAAGCTGTGGTTTTGGTTAAGGGCTCAGTGAAAGGCAGATTAAGGCAGTGAAAAACTAAAGGTGTGGTAATAATGAAAATAGGCAAAACCCAGTCTTATCTCTCTATTAATTTGCTACAAAATGATAAGACTGGGTCCACAGAAGCTTCTACTGCCACAGCGTACTCCTTAATCAGTCAGGGAAGATTTTTTTTCTTGGTGTCACCACAAGCAAAAGCAAAAAAGAAATTCTCCTGAAGCAGTTTTCCAAAGTGGTTTTGCCACACAGTATTTCTAGTTTCGGGTTTAATTGATAGGAGTAAAGGGAGAGAAACACCGACATAATCTCTTTCTACATGATTCAAAATTGTTATTCTTTAAGCTGTTTTCCTCAGACACCTTTCTCTAGCTCAACTGTGCAAGATTTTTGTTTGGTGAATAAAGGGTTGTTTGCTCATCTTTCATTGTTATTTTCACATCACGGGCAATTTTCAAGGGAAAGTTTTCCCACTTGTTTCCCAGATCCCCATTTGACAAATAGATAATATCTTGGCAGTCTTACAGCAGTTTATTCACAGAGCATCCAGTTCCACTAATGTGCTCTCTATTGACCAGTCCTAATTTTCTGTGTAGTTTTACTACTGTCTTCACACTGCATATTAATTGGCAAAGGCTCAGTGCTTTGATAACACCTTCATTTAGCTGGTCATAATGATGGCCCAGAGTGGTTCATTAATATTTGTGGCAAATGCATTCATTAATTAAAAAAAAAAAAAAAAAGCACATGTGAAAACCAGATAGCTCCAGGTGATAACAGCAATGGGACTCATCTTCTTGCCACTACATGTGTGTAAGACTTTATATCATAGATTCACTGAAACTTTAAGCCCGGAAAAGACCCTCATGATTACCAAGTCCAACCATCATGTTCACCGCTAAACAGTGTCCTCAAGGGTCATATCCACATGGTTTTTGAATGTTTCCAGGGATGGTCACTCCATCACTTACCTGGGCAATCTGTTCCAGTGCCTGAACATCCTTTAAGTGATGAAATATTTCCTAGTAACCAGTCTAACCTCCACTGATGCCACTTAAGGCTATTTCCTGTCATGCCATCACTTATTTCTTGGAAGGAGAGATGGACACCCACCTCACTACAACCTCCTTTCAGGTGGTTGTAGAGAGCAATTAGATCTCCTCTCAGCCTCCTTTTCTCCCGGCTGAAAAACCCCAGCTCCTGTGTGGGGGCCACTGAACCAAAATGTTACTCCTATAGACAGCATGTATAGACTGTAATGCTCATTTGTTATCACTGAGAGATGATGTTTAGTACAAGTTCAGGTTTCCTTGAGAATCCAAAATATTCACGAGGGATTGACAGATATAGTGAAGCTGTAAAACCTTGATCCTTCTGGAGAATCAGTGGGAAGCCAGGCAGGATAGACAGGGCTATCCTCCAAATCTTGACATTTTGAGTTGCTTCAGGAACTGCATTCATATATCACTAATTCAAATATCTTTCCATTAAAAAAAACCCATAACATAAACTTTGCCCAGGGCACGGTGCCCTTTCCACTAAGGCTTGAAGTTCCCATTAATTTCTTATTCATGTCTTCCCAATGGGAAGATGAGCCTGAATAGCAGTTCAGAGGTTAGATTTTTGTTAGTTTAGGCTTTTGGTGCCTACCTAGAAACAAGATTGTACTTTCCAACAAAATACGAGTATTCAGCCTTTATAACATATGTGAGAGCTCTGCTGTTGAACCACAGAATAATGTTACCACTATTCCATACAAACTTTAACAATTCTGCTAATTCCAGGAGTTCAGGTCACTCAGTATTCTCGAGATTTGATTTTTTTTTTTTTCTTTTTGCCTGGTCACTCACTTTGAATGTAAATTTTCCCATGCTCTCTTTATGCAGTTTGCATATAAAATCTGACAGAAATTAATTTTTTTCTATTACTTTTCTCTTTTTCATCTTCCTGTATATTGCAGTGTCCACAGGTTATCAGAGGCTACTTGTGTACATCGACATGTATTTTGGCACTGCACCTCTGCAAGACTCAACAGAATTGTCTCCTTTTTGTTTTAATGGAGTGAGTGGAAAATTTACACACCAAAGTGAAGAGAGATAGGAGATGCAGCCTCTCATGTGACTTTATCTAAAATACTGAGGAATTTATCACAGTTGTGTTTCCTCTGACTTTGGAGAAGAGCACATGCAGAATTGATTAGAGGAATTCACTGTCACACTGGGAAATTGTACTTCCCTGAAGATTAGAAGGGTGATATTAATTATTGAGAGTTCATTTCTTTTTAGGGAATGGGACAGTGAGGTTGGATAAAACAAGTTTAAACATGTGGGAACTTTCTCCCAAACCATTTCCTTTTGCACTTGAAACCCTTCTGAAATTTCTGCCACTGCAGCTTTGCCCCTGGTGTGATGTTGTCTAGAATTACTCAGAAAGGTCAGTTCCAAAAGAAGCACTGAAATAACACAGAATAAAGGCTTGGCATCAGAGTCTCAAACAGTTTTGGAACTGGCTATGTCTAGAAAATTGCTTTTAAGAAACATATATTTTTTTTTACAATTTTTTTTTTTTTTTGGTTAAAACTTTTCAGATCCATTTGTTTTGGAAAGTTTGGCTGAACCTCTGAGCTGGAGTTCTTTTCAGTCATACCTAAAAGAGGGTATTATTTACACCTAAGGGCTTTTTTCTTGACTCTTGTTTCTGCCTGGGAAGGACCTAACCTTTTGCCACAACACTGGAGTCAAGATCTGGAGTGGGAGCAGTGGCAATTAGCCAAGACCCTTGGCTGAAGTAGGACTTGGAAAGGAACTACTGGAAGTTTTCAGGGAGAAAATTAAATAATTAGAGTGATAATGTGGAGATACGGATTTGACATCACAGACTTTCCATGTAATCGTGGTCAAGGTACCTCTGAGGCATCTAAATATTAAATATCAGGGGTTAGCAAAATTTCAAGGTTGCTTCCATTGTGAGTTAATAGATATGAGTAATCCTACTACTTTTCCTAATCTAATCTACCACTAATCTAATATGAATCATTCCAACCAGCTTGAATTCCTGCTTTAGGACAATACAAATTGCCTTGCATTAGGTATTTCTCTTTACACACAAGCATTACATCTGGTTAAGAGATTCTAGATGAGATACGTATTTAATACAGCCATATTTAGGTGGGATAAATCCCAACTTTAACCTCTGAATAAACTGATTTCTTTGTTGTAATATGGGAATAATATTATTGCTGTTTCTCTTCTTTGTATGTCTTACCTGTTGGATGGAAGTTCTAGGTCCTGAAATGTAATAGATTTTGTTCTCAGGTTGATTATCTTTATTTAGAGAAATTATTTTGAAGCACCAGACAAATCAGGGTTAAATCAACATAGATTTTATTGCCGTGAAATGCTTGATCAAATGTGGTCATTATCCTCATAGACTCATGTAAAACAGGTAGCTTGTATAGGAAATAGAAATATAAAAGATTATGTTTTCACCACTGAATTATAAATTAAATTAAGTGGAAGGAAAAAAAAAAAAACCAAAACCAAACCAAACCAAAACTCCAAACCAATAAATAGGACACTGTTTGTTGGTGACCGAGTGCGCACTCACATTTAAATACAATCACAACAGCTGCTGTACAGAACAGAATTGTACAAAATAAAGAAAAATAAAGAATAGCAATAAAAAAGATCCGACCTCTCCAAATGACCTTCACCTGGCAAAGGAAAACGACTATATCTTCCTCCCCCATTCCCCACACAGCTGTATATAAATTCTTGTCCAACCTGAAATGAAGGTAGAGGCAAAGGATATTTTTATAGATACAGTCCTTGTATAATTATGTTTATTGATTCTTCCTTGTGTTGCAGGCTTGTGTCTTCTATTAATGCTGTTTCTTCTTGTCCTTAAAATAAAGAATTAAAGCAGCGGAACTATTTCTCCAAAGGATAAACGAAAGTCAAATGACCTTGGAATTCACCAGCAGCCCTTTTGGATACCTAAGACAACTAAGACCAAAACTGCTTGTTGGTATTAGGAAACAAACAAACAAACAAACAAACAAAAAATAGCAGTTAGAGAAGTTGGCTCTTGGGACAGTAACCAGCCCTTCAGGAGCCTGGCTGCAAAATTGTGAGCTGCACCTGTGCCACTGAGTCACGTTCAAAGGAAGAGATGAGCTGGGGAAATATTTACAGAGGTCCAGGATTTGGAAGGACTGTACATTGTGCCTGCTCTGGAGCAGATTTTTTTTCTGGTTTTAGGAAAAATTACAGAGAAGCTTCAAAAAGAGCAGATTCCATGTTGATTTGGAGAGCTGAAGTCTTTTCCCAACGAATGTTGGAGCTTATCTTTACAAAAGAAGTAAATGAAAGGTCCAGATTCACCCCTTGTGCCAGGTCTCCAAGGCAACAGAATGACACCCAGAAGGAGTTAGGGTTAGAGATGGCAGCATGAAGGACAAAACTCTTGACAGTCTTCAGTTGTAGGTGGTAGGGTCATCACTGCATGTCTGTGGTTCACTCCCCATTACAGGCCACAAGAACTCTGTTCCAGTTCTCATCATCTGATAAAGCTCTCCCTTTACTCCACATATCTGACATGAAATGATACTAAAGGAGGACTGTGTGCACAGAGAACCAAATCTGAGGGCAGAGGTTGGGGGTGGGAATGTTCCTCCTGCTCTGCCAGACTTACCTTCTAAGCTTAGTCAAGACATGAACTGTTTGTACTCACTGTGACTAACACCTTGCTCTACAAAAATAGGTGTGTGGTTATCACTGTGTCTACTTCATGATTAATTTGCTAATAAATCCAAGTATCAGGATCTGGTCTTTTTGAGTCAATGTGTCAGGGCCTAGGACAAGGAGTAAGCTCAGGGTCCTACTTAAAGTGTCTTGAGATTGGTGGTGAGAAAGGTGTGATTCACACAGAGCTGAGCAATGGGCTGAAATACAACAGGATCCAACTCAGACAGAACTTGGGATGTGAATCAATTTTTGGAGCTCAAAAATCATGATGTCTCGTTGTCCTGGCCACAGAATTTTGGATACTTTTCTGTAGTGCTTTGGTGGTTTTGACATTGAATAAACACTTCTATGACCTCTTAAAGGAAGATTTTGGTTTTTTCTTTTTTTTTTGGGGGGGGGGGTCAGATAATTTACAAGTCAAAATGGTACAAATATAGTTGAATTTGCCACCAGCGAGCACCCACTAACTTCAAATCGTGTCCTTCCTGCAGGCAAATCTAATTCATGAATGTATCTTGAGATGGAGACACTTCCACAGAGACAAGGACTAAGAAAACAATTTAAAAAACCCCAAAACCATAACATGGGAACTTGGGCATGTGGACAACATGGGAATATAACTGGATGCGAATCTAGGCTGAGATTTTAACAGCAACATCAGTGAACTCATTGCTTAAAACCACACTAAAAGTCCCAATTTCAAAAACTAAAGGCAATTTGACACCAAACAGATCTGACAGTTCAGCAGAAAAGGCAGTAATAAAAGTTTTTCTCAGAAAAAAATTGTTGTGTGCAATTAAAAACAAAAAAACAGAGAGCCTGTGAATGTCAGCAGACTTGGAGTTACATTTTAAAAGAATTTTGCTTTTAAAATGTGCTATGGGAAAAACCAGAAAGTTTGAGATGTAAATACAGGTAGCCTCTTACGGGTAAGAATATATAGCAGTTCAACCAGGTAGAATCGGGTTTATATTGAACCTTACCAAAAATATATAGGGGTCATTAAGTAAAAAAGTGGAAGTTCTGGGGCTTGAAGAGTGCTCAGATTTATTAATATTAATAGATCAAAGGGGAATCCAGGTCAAAAATAATTTGTTGCCTGCAGAGCAGAGGCTCATAGTGATTATGTAACAGCAAAAGACGTAAGTCTTGAAATAAATTATTGTTGGGACTTTTGGACCATATCCTGAAGAGGCAAATACTTCAAATAATTCTGTATGCATAATATTTCTGATATCAGACATTTTAATTTGATGGTAAGAAAATGCTTCTTTCCCCAACAGTTTCACAGATTAATCTGTCCAACCAGTCTTTCCTCCTTCTCCAGAAGGTTGATATTCTTGGTGGAGAAAACTGAAAAACATCTAAAAAATTTTTTTCTTATGTGTTTTCCCCTCCATCAAAATCTAATTTAAATTTATCCACATCTAGAAGTAGAGGTTTACAATTAAATTGTTTTACAGCAAATTTTCATGTGGCAAATCTGCATATCTGACATAGTCAAACTTTTTTCCCCTTTTTAATCCATCTTCTTGGGCAATAGAAAAAGCAGAATGAGTTCCCTTTTCACTTTTAATCATGGTTACCCACTTTCACACTCAAGTATTTCATGTTCTAGAACAGCACCACAATGTTTCTGCTGAAGACATCTCTGAGGATCATTCATTTGATTTTAGCATTTCTCCAGAAGTGCTGGAGTGAAAAATTCATTCACTGAAGTTTAAGGTTTTTGAGGCACTTATCTGATCTTAGTGTTTTAAGGAGATGGAGTCCTGTGGAGATACACCTTTAATGGAGATATGCCTTAATGGAGATATACCTTTAATGCATGGATGGTGCCTGGATAGCACTGGAGTAGGTATCTAAGTTATCTACCTACCATGAGCAAGGACAAATTTGGGCAAAAGCATAGGATTTTTTTTTTTTTTTTCAGATTTCCTGATGTAAACAAACAGGGATTCCTTATTTTCTATGGTGTTTTCCCACAGTGATGGCAATGTCCTTACTGACCTCCAGAGGAACAGCATCGTGCCATAAGTACTATATATATCCTTCCATACACTTGGAAGGGGAGGATGACCTGGTTAATTCAGATTGAATCCTCACACCATGGCTGTAAACACCCTTGGATATTTGTCACAGTCCTTAGGTTTAGTCTAAGGTTGATGCTCCAAGGTGTAACTCGTGCTAAGTACTTCTAGAAAGCTAAAATGTAGACATGTGTATGAGAGTTTTTGTGCTTTATTGGCTTCCTTTATATATAGATACCTACTCGAGGAAAGTACACCATTTCAGGGCATTCCTCATCACCCTGAGGTGAGATAAAGCGGGTATTTTAAGTGCCTTTCTCTCTCCACTGACTAGAGGGAGAGGAGGATGATTAGACAATTTGTAGTGAGGTACAGTGCAAAATGCCACTGTTACATTCCAAATGTTATCTGTATAGAATAAGAGGCACTTCCAGATGATCCCTCCTATGTGTTCTAAACCATGCAAGTCAAGTGGACACCTGTAGTTATCTCGTGCTGTCTCTGGGATCCTCCAGCTCCTTCTCCAGGGAAGTTCAGTTCTCCTAAAGTTTTCATGTCATATCTGACAAAACTCTGGCTGTCTTACATACCTAAAACATCACAAATGGCTCTAAACTTTTGCATGTGGACAACTATATTATTTCCTACCATAGAAAAAGTTGAATTGTCCCTTGGAAGAAAAGGTCTGATTCGGCTGGTCTTACATAGAGTACAGATGGGAAACATTAAGCTCTCCCTGTAATGCCATTCCTTCCTATTTTTCTCAATAAAGTGGTGTCAAAGAAACAAGAAAAGGAATGGAATAAAGGTCTTGTTGAAGGAGTTAGAATCTGACTGGGAAAATTCCCTTGACTCAAAGAGGCTTGAGTTCAAACTATGAGTCCCATGTTTTCTGTGTGAGGATGGGTGGTAGGTGGTAAAGCAATATTTTAAAAGCACATTAGCAAGGTTATTACCACTCAGCTACTGTGGACTAAGCCAATCTGTCTTATTTGTCATTTTGTTTTTATTTTATTTTCAGTGACTGGATTCTGTTAGACCTCTGCACCTCAGCTGGATTTATAAAAGACAATAAAGCTGCAGAAACAAGCTGCTGAGGAAAAGAAAGCATCATAAAATCAAGGCAACACAAAAGGTGACTCCAAATGCCTGCACTGATTGTGTTGAACCCAGGTATGGCAGAGTGCTGTGGGACCAAGGGCTGAGAAAACAGGGGACAGAAGCCCGTGCTGTCATTTGAAGTGAAGTTCACAGAGGGATCAGGGCTCTCACTGAAAACTACCAAGGTTTGTTTTTGTTTTAGTCTGCCATGCTCTTTTCACAAGAGACGCCTCAGCTGCTGCTCGAAAGGCCAGGACAGATCCCCAACAGGTTCTGGCCTCATTCCAGCGCAGCTTTGTTGTACATTCCCATCTGGGGATGAGCAGCCCCCAACACGGAACAGTTCATTTGTCCCATGACCCAAAAATTCCATTTTTTTTTGCCAGGTTTCCGTATTGTTTTCCCAATGGTGAGTAGATCAGGTATTTCCGATGTGGATCAGAGGAAGCCCTTCTTCCAATCTGTCCAGCCTGCAAGCAAAGTCAGGATGCTGGAACTGCGTGTCCCACCACCGATGCACTGACCCTAACTCTGCAGCCGGAGGAGAAAGTGCTTCAAATTTCATGTGCCACCTCAGCCAAGTCCAGAAGTGCTTATAAAAAACAGTGTTAGTGTATCATTCAGAACAATCAAATACTACGTGCACAAAAAAGCAGTTTAGAGCAACATAAACTTTAAAAAAGTGACAATTTCATCACACAATTACTGTACACTGCTGTTCTTAGGGTTGAATACTTTCCTTTCTCACGCTCTCTTTCTCTCTGTTTTAATCTTTCTCGTTTTTATTTTCTTTTTTTTTTTGATTTTTCCTTTTTTTTTTCTTTTCCCCTCCCACCCCTTTTTTTTTTTTTTTTTTTTTTTTTTTTTTTTTTTTTTTTTTTTTTTTTTTTTTTTTTTTTTTTTTTTTTTTTTTTTTTTTTTTTTTTTTTTTTTTTTTTTTTTTTTTTTTTTTTTTTTTTTTTTTTTTTTTTTTTTTTTTTTTTTTTTTTTTTTTTTTTTCTTTT
>NW_020956853.1:105741-123724 GCF_003031625.1 Empidonax traillii
TGGGGATTTGGTCCACTGGAGATAAATTGCCCTCAATGATATATATATTTAAAAAAAATATCAGCAGCAAGACTCTCTCGAAATAGATTCTGTTTGATGTAGCTAGTCTGTCTTTTCTGTTTTGCCCTCTTTCACAGCAGCCTCTGAAGTTTTCCGCAGGGGGGCTTTCTCCGAGTTGGCGTGTCCTTGGCCGGATTCCGCCGCTCCGCCGTTTTTGTGCGATGTGTGCTTTTCCAAGTAGTTCAGCATTTCACTGAGAACAGTTTGGAAAGTGCTTAGGGCAGCACATATTGCAGGAGTTCCAAAACCGTGAGTGATCAAACTACAAATGGGAAGGAGACAGAGGAAACAAAAAAAAAAAGAAATACACACACGCACATAAATATCAATGCGCTCATCGAGGAGTTTACAGTACACTCATTTTGCTACAGTGAAATTCAAGATTTGCTCCCTAAACTATTTATTACCTGTGGGAGAAACAGAAAAGAAAGGAGTAGAGCCAAAGAGCAGACTGCATACAGCTTCAAAGGTGGGTTTTGGTAGGAGCTTCAGTTCTGAAACACCGTGGGACAGACCCTCGGCTGCTGCAGACTGACACTGGGTTGTTGACTTCAGAGAAGCCAGGAGAGGATCTGTGCCCTTGGCTCTCCAGCATTGCTAATTTTCCGCTCCCAGAAAGTCTGGCTCCCCCTTTCTCACATAAATAAAAGGAGTTCTGTATGGTATATTCACACTTCTAGATCAAACTTGCTTGACTTGATGATCTTGGAGGTGTTTTCCAACCTTTATAATTCTATAGCTCTTGAACATGACCTGACCATACACGGAGGTGTGACTGAACCTGTACTAGGAAATTCAGCAATGCCAAGGATACAATCTCCATCCCTCAGCACAACTGGCATGATTTGGTCATATCTGTGCTCTTGGAGTATCCAACAGAGTGAAATCTGAACTACCTCTTGGGAATAGACCCTGGCCAGTGCTACTGCCCAAGCAATGACCAGAAAATGTTTCACACAGGGCTAGTTTAGCCAGGCTGAATTTATGGACCATCCTAACCAATTAAAAGCAAAAATAACCCAGTTCCAACAATGTTTTACTGGCAGTGTTGAATTTAGTGGGATAGATTTACCCTGTTGCACCTTTCATTGAAATAAGGGGTTTTTTTCAAGATAATACTGAGTTTTTATCGTTGTTGTTCCTGCACTGCAAAGTAGCTGAATTTAATTGGTGTTCTTCACTTAACAGTTACTGAAATGGAGTATTAATGCAGTTGCCAGGCAGAGCTATTGTAGGTTAATCTCATCTCAGTTTAGAGAAGGATTTCAGTGCACACACGTGTATCTGCAGTGACTTGAGATGTTTTGGGCGTTCAGCCTGGCTTCCACCTGCATATCCAGAGGTATTCAAGTTTCCCACATGTCCTGTCTCTTGGATACTGTCTCTGTGAGGATCACAGAATCACAGAATGGTTTAGGTTGGAAGGGATCTTAAAGATCATCTAATTCCAACCCCTGGGGTATGGAAATGCCTTCCACTATCCTGGGTTGCTCCAAAGCCCATCCAACCTGGCCTTGAACACTTACAGGGATGGGGCAGCTGCAGCTTTTCTGGGCAACCTGTGCCAGAGCCTCATCACCCTCATAAAGAAGAATTTCTTCCCAATATCCCATCTAACCCTGTCCTATGGCAGTGGAAACCATTCCCCTATGAACTGTCACTCCAGGCCCTCGTCCCATGTCCCTCTCCAGCTCTCATGGAGCGCTTTTAAGTACTGGAGGGGCTCTAGGGTCTCCCTGGAGCTTTCGCTTCTCCAGGCTAAACTACCTCAACTCTCTCAGTCTTTCCTCACAGCAGAGCTGCTCCATCTCTCTAACCATCTTGGTGGACTCCTCTGGACTTGTTCCAACAGGTTGAGGTCTTTCCTGTGCTGGGGACCCCAGAGCTGGATGCATCCCTGCAGGATGTCTCATCTACCTCAGGATATAAGAAACTGCACTAGAGACCAGTTTTTAGGCAATTGAATTCAATCTTATTTGCCTTAATATTATGTGTACAATATAAGATGATCATGTAAGGGCCACAGAAACTCAAGCTTTATTACACTTCTTGCTATGGGCAACCATGTTATTCCCATTGTTAAAATGACTCATTCTGATAAGTAGTAAGTGGAAAAAAAAAAAACAAACAAACCTTGCCCAAATCCTCCAGATTTTTAGTTTTCATTTAGAAACATAAATGTAAAATTATTTCAAAGGTTGAAATGCCATTGATGCTTTTAAAAGTGACTTCAGTTATTCTAATTCTCAGGGAAGAAAGAAAGTGAGAAGAATAGAAGCTGATTTTTAAGTTTGTGGACAGTTTTGAGAAATCAATAGCTTATATTGGTTTGTGTGAGGGAAAAAAAAAAAAACACACCACAGTGATTCTGACAAAAAACCCCAACTATTTCCCATCCCATGCTAATTAAGTCTTTTTTCCTATAGAAACTCTCTGGGTGTTTCAGGCACTACACCAGCAAACCCTGATTTAATGCAGGGTTTAATTTAATTTAATTCATGTGTGGGCCCGAAACAGGAACATTTCACTTCAGTGACAACCTGTCTCTGCTGCACTTTGGATTTTCAGTCTTTCCAGCATATTTAGAAAAAAGTGCAAAAGTGGGAACCAAGGGGAAAGAGGTTTTACAGGACATGGACAACTGCCAGAATGCTGGAAGTACGTTAGGGTGACCTTTCTGTCTGCTAGCTATGGGAAACCTGTTTGCTAGGAAAGCTGGTATCTTAGGGAAGACCCCAAAAACATGTGAATCCTAACCAAAATGAGAGCTCAGTTTGGAAATATTTCCCTATTTCAGACTGGGAGTGGCACTGTCTTTTATAAAAGGTCTCTAAAAGGCTATTAACAAATAACTTGCATTTAGAATGTTTACCCATCAGTCTCCAGGCACTTTTCAAAGCAGGAATTTATGCTTATCCCCAGTTATTAATGAGAGGAAAATGATAATTAAATATTTACAAGGAGTATTTTGCAGACATCAATTAATAATACCAAATGAAGTTTGGACTCGAAGCCTGGACTTGCAGCAATATCTGGATCTTTGTAATTTAGCATCAAAAAGAGGTAAATATACCTCAGTTTAATTTTATTTTCTTTTTAGAAATGCCTGGCACACCAGAAAAATCAAAATCATCATCAACATTATAAGTGATGTTTTTAATAGTAGTAAAAACTACACCAGAAGTAACATATATATGAGTATTTTAAGAGCTTTCAAATCACTTTAAGAGTCAGCTGATTTCAAGATTTTATGTTGGATTTTATCATCTTTTCTAGTCTTCTTAAGTCCAGAGAAATGAAAATGTGATGAAGTTTACAAGATTTTTACACTGCTTGTGTGATCTTCTGGGTCTTGATTTGGGGAACTGACTATATCGAGACATATAAAGAAATATTTATAATCTTGCATGCAAAAGAAATTAGTTTACTTATTTTAGAAGTAGGTAATATGTGAAGTAATTTGTTTCCAGTAGATGCAAATCATATAATCATAGAATCCTCTAGGTTGGAAAAGACCTCCAAGATCATCAAGTCCAACCATTAACCCAGAACTGCCAAGCCACCACTAAACCACGTCCCTCAGCAACACATCTACATATTTTTGAACACTTTCAGAGATGGTGATTTCCTCTTATCCTACCCCTTGTTACCTGGGAGAAAAGACTGACCCCCACCTGGCTACAACCTCCTTTCAGGGAGTTGTAGAGATCAATAAGGTCAAGTAAATAGTAAATTTACCAAAGGATTAAATGGAAAAGAAACTTCCTGGCCTGCCATCATAGAGTCTTTCAATTTGTGAACAAAAGTAATAATACTGTGTTCATTTGATAGCTCAATGCACCCTGAAGAGTAAAGTGGGAATACTACCTTGAAAACTTACTGAGATTGCTTTAGAAATTATCTGTAGGGGTAAGAACAATCTTTGATATCCTGAAATGCTGAACAAGACTGTGGAAAATACCAGAATGGGACAAAATCTTATATAAAGGTATGTAAATGTAGGTACCAACTCACAGGTATTTACATCAACGGTGCCTAAACTCCCATTACCAGCAAAAGGGACTTAAGTTTCTTACCTATAAGAGTCTACAATGATTTGAGATGCCCCATGACATCTGGAACATCTGCACAGGTTTGCTAGATAGGGTATAGGACTGAAATCCACCTGCTTTTAGGTGTTTTGACACCAGGCAGGTCACCCTTGTGCATCTCACATTGTTTAGGCAACTGGATTGAGCCCTGGGACTTCATCCAATACTGTCAGAGAAGTCTGGGGAATGATTTAACACATTAAATGGATGTGTCTCCTTTAGGATGAGCTGCACTGTCCTTCTGGCTACACTGAGGGCTCCATCAAGCTGAATAAAACAGCACCCTTTTAAACAACTAGATATAGTTCCTTTATCCTGAGTAGAATCTGAAATTTCTGGTTTGAAAACTACTTCTCATATGAAAAGGATTTAATGGGGTTTGTAAAGGGTCTATCTCCTTTACTGTTAAGCCTCTTAATTACCAGTAATCATTACATATGGCAGCTCTTACCAACATAACATTGTATTTCTTAATAAAAAGCCAACTCTTTTTTAGTGAAATGATGCTGTAGAGTCTCATGGCAACTCTACTTTCAGTTTCTGGTGTTTCTCCACAGATGGGGATATGCAGAGCCTATTAATTTTCCCACGAAGCTTATTAAGAGAAACCATTCTATAGAAAATTTCTAACCACCCCTTCTTGCCAAGCTCCTGTGAGGGTGTATTTTATTAGCCTCACTTTAGGTAATGAGCATAAAAAGGCCGAGAGATATTATCTTCTACTTTATCTTACATTTCTATCAGTAATTCCCCTTGCTCTAATTTTGGTGGACTTTATTTCTCTGCAAGTTAAAGTCTTTGAAAAATCTAAGAAAGTTGGATAATTTCCCTTTGCTGATGAAAGTAAGTTTCAAGTCGGGGAGAAAATCTGATTTTACATTTAAATCAGACATGACAGACGGAAGATTAATGGCAAAGCATTCAAATGTGTTTCCTGAAAGTCAAATTTAGCTGCCTAACTTTCCAGGCTAATTGAGCTCACACTGAAATTGGTTCATTTTTGGTGTGCTTCGCACCTATGAAAGGAGTTGCTTTCATTATAATAATTTCTTTTGGGTTTATAAGTCTAAAATTAAACATGGTGGCTTCATAGTAGAGCCTTCTGGGTATTCTCAGCTTTGTGGTGCATCTCATTACAGCTCCTATAAACCAACTTTGTTGTTCTAAAAGGCAAGGTTGAAATTTCTGAGTCTGGTACTGGAGAGCTGCAGGAGGAAGGCAATGAGTATCAGGCCAACATATGAATCCTGATGCTTAAGGACATCCAGACCTGCAATTATGCCCAGTGCTATGATGCAATTATGTCTGCTCATGTTTTAATGATGGCCTTACTTAAAAGTGAAAAGATCCAAGCGTGCCTGAAGGCTTGGAGTCTCGTTTGGCAACTACCTCAAGGACTCCTCCACACCCCAGGCTGGTGAAGCTCCGACCGGCAGCAGAAGAAACAGATTCCCCTCTCAGTGGGGGGGTAAGGGCCATCTGCACTGAATGTTTACACCCTCATTTAAAATAAGCAAGAGCTTTAAAACAATGATAATGAAGACAAAGCAAGCTTGAACCTATCGGTCAGACTTTTTCAGAACTTTGACTGTGAAAACTCCTTAGCGATTATCCAAATCCAACAATTCACAGCAGATGGCAGATAGTAAGGTATGATGAGACTTCTGATGGCTGTAAAAGAAATGGTAAAATATTTGTATGTCTTCACTAATACAAGTAACATTTGAAGACAGAGGTGAGTTTATTGACTTCATGGTGCTTCTGCTGATTTAAAGATCTGTCCTGTGAAGGTTGTCCAAAGAACTAAATTGTGATAACTTTCCTTCAGAAGCTCACTAGGCCTACCTTAGACTGATATTCAAAGTAAAGTGGCCAGTATATATTACAGGAATAAATAGTTTATAGATCAGAGTGGCAAACAACACATACAGAAGTTGCCTTCAAAGTAAGCCCTCATCTTTTTTTTCTGTTCATAACCAAACAAGTGTATTCACACATGTACGTCCTCCTAAGCAGATGGACCTCCTTTTACCACGTGTAAAAGCAACAGAGGAAGTAAGATGAGAGTGCTAGAGCTATTTCCAAAATATTCTATTTTGTCTCCCTGTATTTTTGACCTTGGGACTGATTTTCCACACTAGAAGGACTGTGTAGACAACATCTGAAACATCCAAGATTGTGGAGTGTTTCTGAGCTGTAGACCAAAGATTCCTTATTTTGGTAAATGTGAGAGTGCCTTAAATGTTTTAAGAAATATGAACTGCTGGATTGAAAAACAAAACAAGGGCATCCTGATGAAAGTATATTTTTTTTTTTTCCTATAATTATGGAACTTAATTGTTAATTTTATTAATGAAGTGGATAAAGAAAACAGATTTGCATCTGTTTTCTTGACTCTATAAATTGTGGCTTTAATGGTATCATAAAACACATGATAAAAATCATGAGCAATATTAGAAATTCACACCTTTCCAAAAGGATTTTGTTCATGAGCACAGTAGGAGAAGGTGATTGAGACTTTGCTATGGAAAGATGAAAGAAGGAATCCCTTGGAAAGGGAGTGAGGGAAAAATCCCAGATGAAGGCACTCTAATACTTGTGGTAAATAAAGAGATAGAGAAAAGAAATAAAGTTAAACAACAACACAGGGGAAAAAGAAATAATTTGTTGTTTCCTAATGCCTCAGCACTGGACACCAGTGTTTTCCCTCAGCTAAATCCAAAGCCTGTTTGAGAGAGCTCCTGAAATCTGGGACCTCTAGAGGGCACCAGAGGTGTTTCACCACAAACTTCCCTGTGCACCAGGCTTCTTCCAGTCCGTGCCTCCAAACAGAAGGCTGCTGCTGCTAATCGAGACGACTGGAATTATGACAGCAGCTGCTCTACCTCCTGATAAGCAAAGAAGCATAAAAAAAGAGAGATCATATATAAATATATAAAAGGGGGTGAGAACATCTTTAAAGGCAGGTAAGGCTTTGGGCTTGGCTCCTTGTTATGATTTAAAAAACACATTGAGCTTCAAAACCCATTTCAGTGCTCCCTTCTTCCCTTCAGAAGGAAGGATGTTACTTTCTCTCTGCTCCCGAAGTCTGTGACTCTGGTTTCTTGTCTGTCACTTTCTGTGTCACCTCGTCAGTGTGATACCAGGCTCTGGCAGGAGGCTGACAGCTCCAGGCTCAGCGAGGAGCTAAGAGACAAAACTCCTGTCTCAAACAGTTTCATGGAAAGAGTATTTCATATCAGTGGGATACGAATCAGAACACAGAATAATCTGTGAGGATGCTGATTGCTTTCATTACCCAACTTTAGTATTCTGAACCTATTTTTTTTTTTTTTTTGGTCTGTTTTTATAAGGTCTCTTTAATGAAAGAAATGTCACTTGCAAGAAAGTAGTTTTCCCTTTGCTGTTTTACTGTCTTTATCTTTTATATATAACATAGAAGATCTGGGTGTGATTTTGCATCTTGATGAAATGTAACCTTGAAGTTAAAGGATCAAATACAGCTTCAGTAATCCGTGGGTGTTCATTTTTCCCTATATGATGGATGGCATTAGTAGGATTCCTGAAATCTCCAAACACCCCAGATTCTTAGAGACACAAGTGTCTCAAAAGCAGATGTAGAAGAAATGTCTATACCCAATTTTAGAAGTGAAGAAAGTGATGCTAAGAGATGATTAACAAGGTCAAAGAGTCTGTGTGTACAAACCAAGACACAGATCTCTTGAGTATGATCTCAGCAAGTCTTCTCTTTGTAGGGTTTTTGTGTTATGTTTTTGGTTTTCCAGTACAGAATGTGGGTCACTTTTGGTGGATTTTCTGGTAACTCTAGTTTACATGAGGTTTTGGGGAACTAAAATAAATTCTGCCAAAAACTGAAAAAAACCTCTCAAATCTGTTCTGATGCAAGGGCAGGTTATGAAGGCGAAGACATGAAGACACATGTCAATGTGACTTTCAGGTTCCTGGATGAATGTCAGATATAACAGTGGAATAGAAAAGAGAATGTGCAAATTGAGGTCTGGTTTGGTATTTTATCAATAGATTTACATGTGAAATGAATAAAGTAGGATCCTAGATGCAGAACTCCAGCTTTGGTCTGATGCAGAAGCCACTACATTACGATAATTAAAATACCACAATGTGATAGAATGATACTCAAGGGCTCTCATTCTCTGTCCAGCCTTAAACTTCCCTCTGCAAAGGGGAACAGCTTCAGGAGGAGGGTTGGAAAGGTTAGTCCATGTAGCCAGAGATGCCACAAGATGTTTAGAGTTATCTATAAGGTTGGTAGATGTGATGCAAGGACATGCAAAATGCCTTTGGACCGTGGGAGTAGCAGATGAATGTGAGACAGGGTGTCCTTTTACAGCTAAAATGACCCTTGATCGCATGATCAAGGTGAGTCATCCCAAGGTTCTGAAACTGAAACTAGGGAATGCCTTTAGTCACCTTTAGCTTCATTGGCAAAGGGAGAGTACACAAGCTGTCACCAAGCATGGTCACTCTTACCATGAGTGATCAGCACAGCGTGGCCTCATCTCCATCAGTTAAGTACTTTTAGCTCAAAGTTGTGACCTCAGCTTCCAGCTGAGAACAATGACTGAGGTAAGGCTGGCTTGTGCCTGGGAATTGTTAGGGACAGAAAGGGTTGGTCTTGGACAAATACATACAAGGAACCACACTAGTGTAAAGTGTTGCAAATTGTGGCTCCAGGATCACAACCACACAGTTTATTGGATCAGTTTTCATGTATCTTTTGGGGTGTTGTCGTGGGTTTCCCTTCTTCACGACAGGGATATATATACCTGAAAATCTTTGGTTCATCTCGTCTGGTTCTCTGCTCTCTGTGATCCAGCACCTCTGCTGGATGCACTAAATGTCTGGAAAGTGCAAAAATCTACAGAGATGAGTAATATGGAAGTTAAACTCAACCATTTCCCATATTTACATGCTTCAGATCTACCTGCACATCACAAATGGGAAAAGGTTGGAGCTTGGTGAGTGTGCTGGTTCCAGATCCAGCAGAAGAACCTCTTGGCCTGCAATGTTGCCATTCAGCTCTGAGTTAGAAGCAGGACTGTGGTGTTGGAGGTTATCCAAGGCTTCACCATCACCCATCATAACTACCACTATGGTACAGAGTGTGTATCTCAGAGCTCTTGTGTCTCCAGGCAGTCCTGTCTTCCCCTGCTGTAGGTCATAATTGTCCTGGTTCACCATTTACAGGCTTTTCTAGAGCAAATTATTCTCAAAGTTTTATTCTATGTTTTGTTACAGCCATCTTTTTTCCTTTCTCTAAATATTCCAGACACCTTTTTTCCTCCCATCACCTTGAATAACTGAGAGCTGCCTCTCAGTTTCACTGAGCAGGAAACCAGGTTCTTCTACCAGATCTGAATCCAAACCCAACGAATGCTAAAGAGAGATTTTTATAACCTTTCTGACCTGAAAAAAATGGAGATGAAACCTCAGCTTTAGTGACAACAGTAAGATTTGAAACTGGTTTAAATCTCAGGAGAAATTAAACCCCCAGCTTTTCCCTCTTCCATATATAGATGCGTGCACATGTACACAGAAGCCTCATATGATTCTGTGGGGTTTTGGGGAGAAGATCTCTGAATTATAAGTAATAGAAGACATTTTAAAAGAAACTAAGTTTTATATAAATATTTTCTTTTTTTCTCTTTCATTTTTCCTTCTCTTTCTTTTGCTCTCACTCTTGCTCTCTTACTCTCCCTTTCCTGTTGCTCACTCCACTTTGGAAGCAAAAGGTGAGAAAAATAGGTAACTCTCACTAAAGCTATAGAAAATTTGGAATTATTTTCTAATACTGATATGCTGACTTTGCTCTCTTCTGTAGCAAACTCATAAATGCCTTTGATCAGCCTTTAGAGGACAACAGTGAGATGCTCATGTACCTGGACAAAAAGTTTCAGCACTTCGTAATGGAAATGGATTTTTCTGGCATTTTGTTTGCCCTGTGGCTTAATCCTCATTCTGTCCTCGAAAACCAGGTATGGGATAACTCAAGTGGTGGTTTTCAGACCAGATACAACCCATAGGATTAATTTTGTTTGAGGTGTTCAAGGCCAGGCTGAATGGATATCTGAACAACCCAGTCTAGTGGAAGGTGTCCTTGTCCATGGCAGGGGGTCGAAACTAAATGATCTTTAAGGTCTCTTCCAATCCTTTCAGCTCATAGAAGAGCTGAAGGACAGCTTGGGCAGCCCTAAAACGTATCATCTCTTCTTGAATACTTTTGTAATACTTAGAAATCTAAGCTGTCCCAACACTTAGTCCATCAGGTTTATGATCCAGCTCTGACAAGGCTGGACTTCTCTAAATCTAGATTTTTAGCACAGGTAAGGCACCTGACTGTGCTGTAATAAGGGCTGGTGCTTCCATGAATGCTCAAGTTACACATTTATTAGTGACATTATATGCATCACTGTGCTCAGGAATAGTTTGGGACAGTGTTAGACCAGGAAAAAAAACCACCAAAAATTCTGCAAATAAAGAACAGCACAGGTAGCCAGTGCCTGTGCCCTGGCACTACTTTTATTTGCTAATATTAATACATTTGAGGTTATCTGAAGTTATCAATATAAATTCTCCCTCTTCCATACATTGAAGAGGGAGAAATGTTGAATGAAGCAAACATAATACAGCCCTGGCTCAGGTGGTGCACAACAATTGCTGCTATGAATTTAAGGCTCTACAGAATTGCCTGTTCCTGATCAAACAATATGGGAAAATCATTCTTTGTGGAGCACTGAGTTTTTTGAATTAAGTTTGGATGGACATCTCAGAGAACAGCTGCACAAACAGGGTTGTACCAAGGGTGTAAAAAAGCCTCTCTTTTTTTTGCATAAAGTTGTGCAAAATTCAGCAGTTTTCGGGCTCACTGGCAGCTCCTTTGAAGATTTCCCCTGTTTTATGCTTTGTGTGAACTTCGAGTTGGGAGTTTGAGCAAGCCCAGCACTTCTGATCCCTTCACGGGGACTATCCTGTACTTCAGGTTGGACACATGTTTACAGATCTTGATGAATTGGGACTCAGCAGAAAAACTTCAGAGAGAAGTGTGGGCTTGAAGATTTAAAACAGAGGAAACAGAAAAAACTGCTTCAAACTGACCTGTGCCAGTCTGTGAACCCTGGTCTTAAAAATTAACATTGAGAAAGTAACATCAGAAGCCAGTGCAGCACATAACTCCATGCTCAAAAGCTATAGGGTGATTTATTCCTAAAGAAAACCCCCTTTCACCCCAAGGTGGATCAGATTCCACTGTATGGATCAGAAGTTATAGTTCTTCAAAAAGTCTTCCACTATCTTAGCACTTATTTTAATAATAGAGATTTGTGTGATTCCTCTGAATTTTTAGGGTCATAAAAAAAAATCTCTGTGTCTTTCTGACATCATGTCATGATAAAATGGCATGGGTTGGAAGACACCTTAAAGATCATTTAGTTCCAACCTCCTTCCACTAGACCGGGTTGCTCCAAGCCCCATCTAAACCTGGAACACTTTTGATATGGCATAGGCACATACATGTAAGTAAAAAATATCAACTTGTCATCTTCTTGTTTCTTTGCTGCCTTTATTATGATTTACAAGGCAAAATTTCGGAACCTCTTCTTGTTATATTAAACCTGAATAAATAGTATGATACTATATTGAGCTTTCCCATGATCAAAAATTGGCTCATATTTGATAGTGGTTGAAAACCACATTATTTTTATGCTAAAAACCTTCACAAAACCTTACCAGAGATTCCAGAGAAAGACTTTGACTTATCCTTGCCAAATAAAATATTTTGGTCTCATTCTACAACATAGAAACAGAGAATTTACTGAGAAAAAAAACCCAGAGTTATGGAATAAAGGTATAAATGAAGATGAAAAATTCACTATTGAAAAAGTATATAGATAATATCTAACATATAGATGCTATAAAATTTGTGATGACTGTAGGGAGTCACTGCTTCAGACCTATGTCTCCTCTTCTATAGACCTATCTGTAGAGCACCAACAGCTCTTGGGCATTTTGGTCATAAATAACATTAATTTTCATATGTATAATCACGACAAGCCACTTATTAAGACAACCAAGCTTTCTCTGTGTGTTGGGGTACCAAGAATTTCTTCCTCTTCTCTCATCCCCAACTGATCAGGTCCAATTTCCTGTGACACAGGTTGGTTCGGCCTGGGGTTCATCCCTCAGAGAAATACAGAGAAACCAAGTGATTTGTCAGAAGAAGTCAGTGTTGGAAACCTGACACAGAAAACAGTTAATGCTCCTGGAAAATAGGGTGAATCACATTCTCACACCTTCTCTAGCATCTGAAACAGATTCAAGTGACTTCTGTGATATTTGGAGTATCTTATGGATGCCCCATCCCTGGAAGTGTTCAAGACCTGGTTGGATGGGGCTTGGAGCAACCTGGAATAGTGGAAGGTGTCCCTGCCCATGGCAGGGGGTTGGAGCAAAATGAGTTTTAAGGTCCCTTCCAACTCAAACCATTCTGTGATTCTGTGGTTCTGTGATATGTAATCTCGGGAAGACAAATTGTGGCACAAGGGATTAGGATGACATGGGAGTGAAGATTGCTGGATTTAGGGGATAGTAATAATGATTTTTTTGCCTACACTAGATTTAGCTGTTTACAGTATAAGTGTCTAGTGCAGTTGGACAAGCTTCCACTCAGTTGGAGATCTAGACCAGACTGTTCAGTCAGTGGAATTTAGAGAGAAATTTAAGCCACACTGATGTAGGTGTCTATGTTAGACCTGCTTAACTGTAATGCAGATTTCCCAAGCTGTTTAGGACAGAGATGCCCAAAGACCATGGCAGAAGATGCACAGCTGGGTGAAATGGAGGCACCTGCATATAGGACTGTAGACTTAGAGGTCTGGGTCAGAAGCTGATCTGACCTCAATATCTCTGCACTAGATGGAAAAGAAATACGGTCTGAGTTCAGTGTCTGGGCCTGTCAGCACTCATCATTCCACAAGAACAATCAGAGAAGACTGATTTAAATACAGAGAAGTGTCTGTGTAGGATCAAGACCTGTGCTTGTCCAGGTGCCCATCTTCAGTCCAACACTTCATGCCCACAGCAGAATGAAAGAAAGGATTGAATGATCCAGGAGCTGCCTGCAGAAGCTTTGTACTCCAACCTACTGAAGTGCAGCAGAGAAAGAAGGATGGGAGCTGTACCAGTTGACAGCTTCAGCAGCTGAAGCATTCAGCATTTTATCCTAACTGCTATTTCTTCTTTAAACACAGGAATCCTTGGGGTTTAGCTACCTCATATCACACTCTATGTGCATGTAACAATGAATTATCTCTTTTTCCACAAGCTTAGGTAGCCCATTAAAATCCCTCTATGAGTATTCTGCATAAATAAGTGTGTTTCCCTTGGTGTGCAAGCATTGTCAGGGGTTTTGGAGTGTGTGTGTATAAGGGAAAGTAAACACAGACCCAAGTGGTACCTGTGTGCATGAGAATAGGAGTGGGGTTGTCTAGGTGTGTTTGTATGTGCCTAGGATGCACAGATGTGTAAGAATGAACAGCAGTGTGTGTATTTGTGGACCAGGATTTACCTTTGCCTCTCACCCCACCCCAACAGATATATGGAAGAAGTGGGATGGTGGGTATTTTGGATTCTGTTCAAAGTCCAAGGGATTAAAGATAAGTTACCACATTACCTGGCTGCTGGGTGCCTCATGTTCTATTAGAATCTAAATAATTAGCACATGTTGGGATACTGGGACACAGAAGTTGTCTGTCCAACAAAATGAAAGAAGGGTGGCTCAGCTGGCTGTGCCAGAGAATATACAGCATCATTCCAAGTCTTTATAGGACTATAAAATCTGCTCAGTGTTATATTCTGTAAACAACCTTCTAGAACAATCCTTTACATGATGACTTTTTTCATGTATCAGCTAGTTAAGGAATAAAAAACAAAAATCTGTAGCCTCATCCAGTTATATATTCCCCTCTGTGGTCTGAGCAAAGACAAGAGCACCTCTAGGATGTTTCATCAAACTTATCTTTGATAAATATCTTAGATGACCCCACTATTTTAAAGTGGCCCTCTGGAAGTTCCCACCTTACTCCTGACTGTATCTAACGCATTGCCTAAAGCAAAAAACAGGAAATTGCACTGTAACTCCTGGGCTAATAAATCTTTTTGATCCCAAAACATCTACACACTTTTATCCATAGCTTGGATAAAATTCTGATGAAACTTGGAGTTGGTGTGCAGGTACCAAGGGTCTTTATCTTCGTAACAGTTTCTTAGGCTGTTTAAACCAGTACATTAAATATTTCTAGGGCACAGGCCCAGGAGCTGAGGCTAAATATAGTAGCAGTCTCTGGCTTTTTAGTCTGAGCCAGATTTCATTCTCCCAGAATTTTCCAAGGTGTTGTTCAGTAAATTAGTGAATTAGTGCAGTAAAACTGTTTTAGTAGATAATGTACCTTGAGGTCAGTGTCCTTCAGAAGCCAAAAGGTTAATAGTATGGTCATGGTAAGATGATGTCAAATGGTCTCAGTGGCATAGAAGAGGTTCTGGAACTATTTAGTTAATTGTGAAGGATGCAGCCTGTTCCTCCTTTTATTTCTACTTCGATTAATTTACATTGGATCTGAACTTGAGTTTCTACACTTCTGGACCATCCACTTGTGACCTGTGACTTGGGTCACACCCAGAGCAAGACAACTTTCTGGCCAGATGAGGACATTTTGCCAGCAGATGTATAAAATTACTCTACTCAGACTGTGGTCCTAGAAGCAAGTTGAATGCAGCGAGCTTGAACTACATTGCTGGGCAAACCTGCACTTTTTATAGGCACAGATAGCAGGGATTATGGATATTCATTGTTTATTTGGATGCCTTCTAGGTAAGGGAACAAATACCATCAAAACATCACATGCAGTCTTCATCAAAATTATGATTTTTAGTTAATTTAGATTCTCTTTCAAAATCATACCTGAAATGTGTTAAATGTCTCTGGATGTCGAGGTCTAATATTGGAGTCGGTCTGGAGGATCCGAGGGGTGATCTGTCTTGACTTAGAAGGTCTTGGAATTCTTTACATATTTGTCTAAAAGGAAAAATAGAAATCCTTAAATAAGACAGGTGTAATCCTTTCCTTAGAGCTGATTCCCATAACACTCTCACCTTATCCTGAGCTATCTCATTCATACCACAATTCCTTGGCAGAAACACTGTTATAGAAATTAAAGGCAAACAAATCAACTCTTGCTTCCCTGCCCCAAAATTCTCAGAGCAAACAACACACAGAATCTCTTGAACAGCAATAGTTCCCCTCTGGAAGCATAATTAACACTGGCATTTTAAATTGCGGTTTTTCATCTGAACTGGCCCCAGTTTGGCAGAGTTAAGACTGGCTTAGCTCACCTACATTTGAAGCAAGGCTTATAGTTTAAGAAAATGCTGAATTAGCATTAGAAAATGCCTTAAATGTGTAAATTGGTTCATTATTTACTTTGTGTAAACACACCAGTACTTGTCCATTTGCTTGTGTGCACTGGTTTATCTGCAAGTCGAAGTCCTGGATATTTTGGATTTGCCTTCTTGACCCCAAACCCTTAAGACAAATTGAGCAGCAGGAGTTCTGAAGGAAAGACCGCTTGTAGTGGGAATTCAGGCTCTGTCTTTTCTGGTCTCCCACCAGCATTGAAGTCCAGTTTCTTCGTAAAGGATGGGTGGTCTTATTGTCTTCCCTCTCCCTCTCAAGACTTCCCTCAGGCTTCTCAGGATGCCTCAGCAACTGAGGGTTAAATATAACCCCTAACACTAGGAAAGGCCTGAAAATAAGGCCTTTTCACTCTTATGATGTTGTTGCATTGGGCCAGTTTGCAAATTAGCTTAGGAATATACTTTTAATATACTACCAATATACTTTTAAAAAAAGAAACCAAATCAGGTCTATTTATGGACCAGAATATTATCTGGACCATGGATGACTAGACATCACTTACTTTCACTTGGTTTGTGATAGAGGTCACTAAAAAAGGAAAAGTGACCTCTCCAAATTAGTTCTCCATTGCCTGTATTGGAAATATAGGCACTGACAGGGGGGGGCAGGAGGGCACGATCACCTCCAGATGATCAGGACATTCAGTTGAGTTGCCTGATACTAGTTGGATTGACCTAATACTGGTCACAGGGACTGCATTTAACCTAGTTAACAGTGCCACACAGTAAAGTACAGAGTGCCAGAGGTCATCATCATACCTACAAGCGATTTGGCATGGTCTGATAATGTCTATAGTTATTCTCCTCTAGTCTCCTAAACCCTGTGGCTTCCTGAGAATAGACCCCATTGTAGGCTGTCTCACAGAACGTGCCCAGAAGATGTCTGGGAGAATTCAATGAGCCATTCTAACATTTTAATAACACAGACAATTGAAATCTTATGAGTCAGTGTGTGTGTGGTTTACTTTGTTAGCATAGATGGAATCCCTGTGCCTGGGGCCAGTTGCTAACACTAAAGAGCACCTCTGTGGTCTGTGATTTCAGTTAGAAGACTCATTGCACATCTGGTCCTAGATAAAGTTTGGGTTCTTCATGTTAACTTGTCTTTTGGGACAGTAGCATAATGGAAGGAAAAGTGGAAAAACTCAGCCTTCTTGGTCTTTAGAAGGTCCTTCATTGCTGAGCTATCAGCAAGGAAATTATACTAAACTGGTTTTACCCTTCACTATATCACTGTTGTGTAAGTTAAGAATACAGACCTTGAATTCTACAGCTCTCTCTTGACTCAGAGAAGAGAAGATGCAGAAACCTATTTCCTGCTGTGCTGCTGGACCCCATCCAAGCCTGATTTCTGTAAATGCTTGTCATCTGTATGGACCCAGACACTGACTGCTTGAAAAGACAGCATCATCTTAGCCTTTCAGGCAAAGAGAGGTATTCAGCAGAAATGTATGTAAATGCAGCATACAGTTTTAATGAATCAGGTCCTTAGAGGAAAAACAGTTCCTTTCAACAACTGAAAACAGTCAGTCATTTTGGCTTCTAAACAATCTACTATCCCCAGTCGGCCCTGTCAGCACTGCTCTTCTCTCCTTCCTCCAACCTTTACTTTCTACCTGTTGAGAAAGTTCATCTTAAAGGTTCTTTTATTTTGACAAAGGAAAATGTCAGAACCAAGTGTGCAATTAAGTTCCCTTCTATCTTCACATGTCAAAAGTCTTTACTGAATGTTGGCAGATAGAAAGAAAAGAAAAAAAACTTTTTTATTATACATGAAAACCTGTAAAAAGCAGTAACCTACTTCTTTTTTTTTTTTTTTTCAAGGGGATTTCTAGGCAAAGTGGTGTCTCAGAGCCTCCACTACCAATAAAACATCACCTGGGGTAGTGACAGGGAGAGGGGCTGACAGTTATTTGCTGAGGTGGACTGTGACTTTAAAAAGGCAAAGAAAGATGATTGTGCTGTCCTAGGGGGAATGGATTAATTACAAAAAATCCTGGCCACTCCTGCATGGGAGATGTCTAATGACTTGTGATACGTGGTCAGATAATCCAGCAAGCCCAGCAAAAGGTGAAAAATTCTGTGCTGGGTCAGAACAAGAGCCCATCCAGTCCATGATCCCTATCAGTGACCAAAGAAAATGCCTTGTGCTGAGCACAAGAGTGGGACAAATGTGAGCCCATGAGTCTGATTTATTCCTGGCAGAGTAGCCAGGCACCAAAGGACCAGATATCAGAGAAGTATCATGAGTCAGATATTGACTATTCTGTGTTGGCTGGAATCGACTCCACAATAAAACCATTATTCACATTATTCTGTTTTGATCT
>NW_020956853.1:124080-126757 GCF_003031625.1 Empidonax traillii
TGCTGAGCACAAGAGTGGGACAAATGTGAGCCCATGAGTCTGATTTATTCCTGGCAGAGTAGCCAGGCACCAAAGGACCAGATATCAGAGAAGTATCATGAGTCAGATATTGACTATTCTGTGTTGGCTGGAATCGACTCCACAATAAAACCATTATTCACATTATTCTGTTTTGATCTGTGTAAATGTTTGTGCATCCCTCCCTCTGTCTCATGTGGAAGACTTTGTGCCGTGACACCCTGTGATGTTTCCCACAAGACAATGGCTCTTCATCAAGTGGAATAATTGATGTGGCCTTCTGCAGTTTTGCATCTGTCCCAGCTGCAACCTAAGCAGGTTCTGTCCCATGTTGTAAAGACATTCAGGGTCTCTCACACCTCTGCAAGCTGAACTAACCCATCTTTAAAGACCGTCTAAAACCAGGTCCAACTTTCTGTTTTGTTTTGGGTTTTTTTCCCATTTCTGGGTGAATTGATTATGTGTTATAAAGCCTTTTCAACATGCCTAGAGTTAACAGGGCAATATCAGTACTGTTTGGCCAGAACTGTGACAATTCAGCCTATTTTTTGAAGCACCTTGCTCTTTCCAGACAATCATCTACTCAGCCAAAGGGGGTGAGTAGAAAACAAGGAAGTCATAGGAAATTGGCTTTTCCCATTTTTCATGCCTTTCTTACCCTTTCAGCTCTAAACCAAATCCTGTTTCACTCTCATCCTGCCTTTGCTGACACTTGTGTTCAGCAGTGTCTACTGACTACACAGCCCAACCATCTCCTCTTCCCATGGTAATTGTCAGATAAGGCTTTGATTCTTCATTGTCTAGGCCACAAAATTTTTTAGAACAGGCCATGGCACCATCATGTTGCATCAATTTGTACTGTCCTAGGCAGGTCCTGAGTTGGCAAATGTGAGAGATCATTTTCCAGAGGTATTTTGGGAAGATGAGGTAGTTTAACAGCATGAATGCAGTTTGTCCCACAATGGAAAATGGTCCTGTTTTCATTGGCTGTTTTACTATCAGCAGAGCCCCAGACCAGGCAGGGCTGAGCAGGGCAGTGAAGAGAGTATTGCCTTAAGCTCAGTGGCCTCTATGAGTCAAAGAGAGCTGTTGGCACCTAAAGCAGCAACCTTTAGCCTTCACTAGCCCGTGGGCCACAGTCCTGAGCATGGTAGCTGAACTACTTCCATTCAGGGTGGGTAGATTGCTTGAGTACAAGGTATAGATGCCCTTGATGACAAGGAGGCCTGGGAACTCCTACTGGGCACCAGAGACTTCATCATTGTAGACATTAAGGGCTCTGTTTAGATATCTACACATAAATATGCAATACCCAAGACACTCATAATAACTAGCAACACGACACAGTAACAAAAAGAGACCTGTGTGCTCCTGGAGCAGCAGTGGGTAGCCAAAATGGACAACCCAGTTCAACTCAGATAGGAACAGGTGCTTGTGTTTGTGCAACTGAATCAAGCCACTGAAGGTGGATGTTGAAATCCAGAATGGGATTTCACCTATATTCTAGGAACTGTGGAAATAACTTTGTTCTTTCCCCTTGTTTTTCCTTAACACCCCACATGTGGAAGATCTCACCAAAGGCACTTCTATGGGCTTCTGGCCCTGTCCTATAGTGGACAACAGCAAAAGACACAGGCAGGGGCACTTCAGTTCTTTCCATAGGCAAAGCTTGCCATGAGTGATTTTACCACCCTGGTATTCCTGTGTTGATGTTGATGGCAGCACAACAATCCACCACTTCTTCTGGTGTCATAACTCACAAGCTCGTGAGTCAGGGAAGTTGTGTGTGGAATTAATGAAACTGAAAAACTAAAGCTTAGGTGTGACTGGTGAGCAATTTAAACTCCTGATGATTGTCTGGAGTACCCTGGAAGCATGGCCAGAAAATGCCATGATGTCATGGACCTGTTTCTCCTGTAACACCTGGATAAGACCGGGCTGGGAATCACTGTTCTCCTTGCAGGCAGGAGAGGGCAGTAGCAGCACACACATTGACCCATCTGTCCCTGTTACCAGACACCGACTGCAGTAGGATGTGGCCTTTGTATTATCGTCAGATCTCTCTGCTTAATTTGCTGGTGCTTTTAACTGAAAGAAGAGGGGGAAGAGTCATTTTGTTCCTTACAAGTGCATGGCAACAGCCTACAAGCCCAAAGTTCATGGTGGGGAGGGGTAATGAATGCCCATGACTCCCCATTTCAGTAGTAAAGAAGGTGAGAATCATAGAATCATAGAATAGATTGGGTTGGAAAAGACCTCCAAGATCATCAAGTTCAACCCCTGATCCAACTCCAATTACTATACCATGGCACTAAGGGCCACATCCAATCTCTGCTTAAAAACCTCCAGGGATGGTGAATCCACCACCTCTCTGGGTAGGCCGTTCCAATGCCTGATGACCCTCTCTGTAAAGAATTTCTTCCTAACATCTAACCTAAACCTCCCCTGGCAGAGCTTGAGCCCATGTCCTCTTGTCCTATTGTTGGTTGCCTGGGAGAAGAGACCAACCCCCACCTGGCTATAACCTCCCTTCAGGTAGTTGAAGAGAGTGATGAGGTCACCTCTAAGCCTTCTCTTCTCCAGGCTAAACAACCCCAGCTCCCTCAGCCTCTCCTCATAGGACTTGTGCTCAAGTCCCTTCACCAGCCTCGTTGCTCTT
>NW_020956853.1:129598-130973 GCF_003031625.1 Empidonax traillii
GTCACCACACTCCCAGCTCCATACTCCCACTCCTCCCTCCTCCAGCCCCCAGATCCAACATGGAGAAGTGACAGACAGATTTCTTTTCTCGTTCCCCCTCCTTACTTTGTCGCTAGGATCATCTTTTTCCTCGCTGTCTGCTCTTTCTGTTCCATGTGCTGCCTGGCAATGTGCTCTCCCACCGCCTTGGCAGGGAACTCTGTTTCACAGGTGTAGCCGAAATCTCTGGCCAAATGTAGTGCTTCCCCTGCGGTCAAACAAAAGGGGGTCAGTCAGTCTTTAGGGTTGTTGTTGTTATTATTATTACTATTATTATTTCTACAGAATTTACTTCTCTCTTAACAAACAAACAAACAATAGCAGATCACTTCTGTAGACAGCCATTCTCAACCCAGTTACACAAATCAGCCCATTGGGCCTATTCATGCTTAGTCATCAGATGGTACCAGCTGGAAGATAGGAAGGATGTTCCTCTCATGAGAAGGAAGGATATTCCTTTCATGAGAAAATACTAGCCAAGACACTTATGTTTAGCTCCCTCCCTTCCCACCAATGAGTAGTGGGCAGCTGCTCTAGTTTGGTTAAGCCCAGTTTGTCATTGATATTTAAGGTATGGAAAGGAGTGGGAGGTAGGAATAAATAACTCCGAAGAGCTGAGTCAGCCTTTGGTGCTTCACTTCCCTATGTCTAATGGAATTATGGCCCTCTGCACCAGGAGGGAGCCCTGGTGATAACATACATTTCAGTATATTTGCTTAGGGCTTGAGAAAACAGGACAATACCAGGGCCCCACACCAAAGATCAGCAGACCCCAGACTAGAACATAAGAAATGAACCTGTTTCCAAAAGAATTGCGAACAAAATTGACCAGGCAAAACAAACAGGGAGTACAGCTGATATTTTATAGGTGGTTAAATCAAGGGGAAAGAAGTACCTGGCTCCATTAGGCTCTGTGTGAGAAGTCTGTGACACCAAGCATCTCTCTAGCTCACTACAGACTCTGGGACACCATAACCCAGCTCCATGCTGGTTGCTAAATGCCTCTGGAAGAACCTGACCCTCTTTACTACCTTAGAGAACCCAGAACTGTATTTTAGGGTTTACTGAACAATCTGACCTACACGCTGGGAGTCTGACAACCTTGGTGTGGGATTTATCTGATCAAAAGCAGCTGCCTGGATTGTGAACATCTGTGCCTAAATTAGTCCTTCCCTGGTGGGAAATAGGCACTTCCAGATGACACTTGTTCTCATCTCATTGCAGAAGGAAGAAATAGGTCAGCTACCAGAAGCATATGCTGAAGCACATCTGCATGAGTGACTAACAGAGATCTGCTCCAGAATAGATTTGGAGTTCAGGTGCTGTGGGGTTTTAT
>NW_020956854.1:0-3359 GCF_003031625.1 Empidonax traillii
AAAAAAAAAAAAAAAAAAAAAAAAAAAAAAAAAAGGACAACTGGCTGCTGTGGGTTTTCTTTCACTTGTTTTTGCACAATCTGACCCCAAATCAACATCCAAATAAATGGAGCATTTGTTTGGTGGTCTCATAACAGAAATGTCATTTGTGAACTATTTTGTGTTTCCTCTACGATTCTGGTTTTGTTCCCTAGAAAGACATTTTTTTGCAACATAATCTGGAAGGAAATATGAAGTTGTAATTACTATTATTCTGAACAGTTGTTGTCCTAGGTCCTCAGATTTGGTTGGGGGAAACATTTCAGCCTCCTCTCCTCCTTTTCCTCTGAGCTGGCTGGATACTGAGGGTCAGCAACTTCTCCATTTCATTTCAGTTTGAATTCCAAGTGTTACAGAAATGTTGTCTTTGCTCTTAATCCTGGTCTTCAGGTAGCAAATTTTAATAACAGAAATAAACATTTAAAAGTTTTAAATATGCAAGAATGTGGGAATTATATCCAGTTATGCAAAATTCCATAGCCATCTCAAATTAACCAGCTTTGTAGTGAAAAATACGAATTATGAAAAGATATTTACGCATAGGATGAAAGCGGGTTTTGATATTTCTGACCTGTCAGCCAATCTCCTTAGAATTCATAGGGGAAAAAAATAATCAAAAGAGTTTTATAAGCTTCAGGGGAACCATTAAGTTTTTCATGAGCTTAAATTTCATAAATGCATCCAAGATAATCTCTCAGACTGGATGGTTTAGACATTGTCTACCTGAAGTGGCCATAAGTGATATACAAGTCCCAGTGACATACTCTGATATACAGAGCATTGATGAGGATGGTGGGAAAACATGGGCTGAACCTGAAAAATCTGGTGAATCCATGTTACTCGTAACTTGAAGTGGAATCAGAGCAAGAGAGAGCTCACTGAAGTAAAGGTGCATGTATATACTAAGGTATAACACCCTTCTGGTGTTCTAGTCACTTGGAAACGATTAGATGTGTCTCCTTTTTGCTATTGAACATAAGGGAAGATATTAGGTTCTCATAAACCTGCCAAGGCCAGTTTCTGAACTTGTATAAAATCATTACTGTGAAAGAAGGATGTAAATTACTATTGTTCTCTGTAATAAAATGAACTGAGGAACATGATGTGTTTTTATCTTGCCTTTCTGAAAATAAAACAAACAAAAAAAACCAAGTGAAAGCTATTTCATGTTAGTGTAGCTTCTCCTCGGAAACTGAGATTGTTTTACTTCCCCTGAAGAAACTGCAGTAATCTTACCTCAAATCACTGTGATTTGGAAAAGATTATGGGAACGCTTCAAAACAATGATCAGATCAAAATAAGATCAAAATAAAATGTCTTAGTTTACCAGCCAAGCAGAAATGTTTTACTTAAGGTCAATCTGACACTAATCTCACTGTGCCTGAGCTAACCTTTTAGGATTATGGGAACTGTTTTCCATCGCCCCTGGCCTTCACTTCTGTATTATTGGTTAGACTTACAAAGTTATATCTCCTAGGTGCTGCTGTATTTGTGTCCCTGAGGATAATGACAGAGCAGGACAGAAGAAAAAGTATTTAATGGGAAAATATTGACCACTCATACTCCTAGTATATATTTTGTTGGTTTTTTAAAGATAATTCTTTGGTCTTATTTGCATCCAGTAGTTTGGACATGAGGTTCTAATTCAGGGGGTCTATAAGGGTAAGAATATGCCTTACCATGACTCCAAAGCAGGCAGAGAGCTGCCAGGATATGATTTAACATAATTCTAAATTGAGGACTAAATGCCAGACTAAACCAAATGAAGAATTTTCATGAGCAAAACCTGCACAAAACAGCCCCCGTTATTTGCATACCTGAGCAGATTTGTTTACCTGAGTGGATTTCCCATAATTGGTAACTTCATATTTGTTCTGATAAAAACCAAGCCCAAAGACCAGGTCTGTCCAGGGACAAGCATCTTGCAAGCAAGTGATAGGAGAACACTACTGGGGGTGAAAAATGTGATGCTCTGAACAGCTTCATTCTCTTCCAAATTACCATAGGAACATTAATTTGATTGTGTACTTCCTACAGCACTGCTAATTAGTTATCTCATATTAATTATAGTAATTAAACACACACCTATCTATAGAACTATTAGGCAGTTCATAGGAAAAAAACATGAACCAAGATGTTCTTGATGCAGTGCAGCTAATCAGCTAACAGCTGCTGTTGGTCCCAGAGTTGCTAGTTAACACTTGAAATACTGTACAAAGGGACACTTTCAAAATCCTAGCTATTAAAAACCTTTTCAAGTCATTCCTAAACAAGTGTGTTCTGTCTGTGTATTTCTCTTCATCTGCTGACATAACCAGGGATCAGAATTAAATACTAATATGACTAAGCAGCAATACAAGAATCATCAAGGGGTTGTTTTTGTGAGGACATATTACCAGAGAACAAGCAGAATATGTTTTAGCAGAAGAAAAGTAGTCTTTGTAAATATCGGCCAAATCTACTTTTTTACCTATAAAATATGTTTTTCAGCAGTCTATGAGTAATTTTGCCTTGAGAATCATTTCTGTCCTTGCTGTGATTTTATAGAATAGGGCGGGTGATGGGAAAAAAACTCCTCCTACCACATGAACTACCACAGGAAGTGCCCAGAAAGGGATTTTCATCAATGGGCTGGAAAGCAGCACATTCTGCTTATGTGTGGTTCACAGTGGTGCTCCCAAAACTAACATCAGTGTGTGACGTTCCTTTCTGTCAGCTATGAAATGCATTTCTTTGTTTTACACAAGAATCTACAGAAAAAACAAACAAACAAACAAAAAAAACCACCAACATAGACTATGTTGAATTTTATGTTCCTGTTCTAAATGGCCCAAAATCCTGGCTCTAGTTCCTATTCCTTCCTGTATATACAAGGATGGCCTGGTACAAGAATAACATGTTCTACTCCTGTGAAATTCATGGTCTTCAGCTCCCGCTGCCTGTGGTGCTTGTGAGTATGAGACACTCAGTGACAGATTCACTTGTTTCAAGACCAGAAAAAAACATTAGATCATCTGCTCCAACTTCCTCTGAATTGCAGACCAGCAAGCTCTACCTGCAGATCCTACACTGATCCCACCAGGACAGATGTCTCACCGAGGGATTAATGCAGCACTGAAAGCTGTGAGGACCTCACATCCATTTTTCTCTCCTAACCTTCACTGCCACAAAATGTTAAGCTTCAGCTTCCACTGTTTGATTCTGGTTCTGTCCCCTTGACTGTGTTACAGCCTCCCATCACAGCCCACCTTTCCTTCCTGTGTAGGATATGGATCAAAACTGTTTCATCTCTGTGTCTTTACAGCACTGACTCTCTCCTG